>NC_056741.1:877484565-877542065 GCF_019279795.1 Protopterus annectens
TGTAAAGCTATAATATAGTGAAAATACCTACTGTGCCAACAAGTTTAAAGCAGCTAGTTGGGAGTCAAGTGGCAATACATACAGATTTAGTTGAATTCGGTATTGTGTAAACATTAAAGTTAGTAGAATTTAGTATTATTTATCATAATTTGCTCCAATAAAGCTCCCTTAATAGCCTTCTAACCCCAATACACCACCTCCTTGTAGCTCACAAATCAAAGGACTGGACAGTATGGATATGCAATTTCCTAACTTCTCTGTAGCCAGTGTGGTGAATATGAGCATCTTGAGACAATGTAGCAATTGTCTCATGTTTACTTACAACAAATTAATCCTTAAAGAAGCAGACACAGTATGCAAGAGTTGTACTTGCACAATGACACGGGAGGCTAAACTCTCGCATATACGTGCACATCAGCTTGTTTAAACAATGCACACAACACCCACCTCACATATTTCACAACCCACAGATAGACTAATGTATGCTGAGGCACTTAAAAGCAATCTTTCTAAACAAAAAGATCAGCCATTCTCAAAGCTAAGCCTCAGCAAGCCTAAAGGTACTCAGAAAAAACAACACCTAACACCACACATATTATCACTCTTAGTGAAGCCCCAAACACTAAGCCCCTAAGGCAAGCAAACGCACTTCCCAGGACTCTTGTCATAGGAGACTCCATTGTAAGATATACTGAGGCCCCTCTAACCAGGCTGAACAAGGAGAAGATAATTGTTAGCTACTTATCTAGAACCAAATCAGGTATGTACTCAAGTCATTATGCCACAGATACCAGTATGATTTCAGCATAGTCTATGTAGGTATAAATGACCTGAGATGTACCTCTCTGGACTAAATGAAGAGATACAATCTGGAGCTTTCAGGCTATGTGTCTCAGGCTGGTATGAGCCTGGCACTGAGCAGCATATTACCATCAACAAGGATGATGCCACACTATGAACAAAAATGACTGATTTTAACAACTGGCTGTCTTTCTGGAACCATTCTAAGGGGATTCAATATTTATCAGCTTGGGAGCATGGTTAACAGACCTCATTCCTTTGCCAAGGATATTTGTCCCTCTAGGTTTTCAAATACTGGCTAAACTTGTATCTACTCCCATAGTGTCTTTTTAGGCAATGCCAAATTGACAAACCTACCAACACAGCAAAATCAACTCAAATGAACCTCAAGGTGTTACTGCTTAATGCCAGGACCCTAAAAAATGCACTCCCTCAAGACCTCCCACTCTCAAGAATATTCACATCTGTGCAATTACCGAGACATGGTGTAAAGCAGCAAAGAATATTGACATCTGTGCAGTTACTGAGACATGGTGTAAAGCAGCAAAGAATATTGACATCTGTGCAATTACCGAGACATGGTGTAAAGCAGCAAAGAGTACCCTGGTAGTGCAAGGTTTCATTGTCTTCCTCATTTTTAGAGCAGTAGCTACACAGACAAGAGCTAAAGGAGGACATGTCACAATATACATCAATAACAAGCTTACCTCTATGGTGGTCAAACAGGATGCTGTGCTGGAGTTCCTTCATGTGCAGATCACCATAGACAAAATCATGTACAATATTCTTGCCAACTATAGGTCACCCTGCATGTCCCAAGAAGCTCACACTGCACACTTGGACCTACTGGATACAGCTGCCATTCAACCTAACACCTTACTCATGGGAGATTATAATTACCCCTCTATAGCCTCAAATCTACAGGCACAGAGATTCCTGGACTTCATAAATACAAACTCCCTTGACCAAATAGTGAATGCATGCAATACAGGCTCCAACATACTGGAGCTCATGTTCACAACTATGGGAGAATGTTGCACACCTCCCACTGTCTCATCTTCCCTGGTAAGGTCAGACCATAAAACTGTCTCCTTCAAAATCAAAATCAACTCTGTCATCCCAATAAAAACAGTACCAGTTAAAAACTATTCCAAAGCAAGTAACCTTTGATTACGTGATGGTTTGTCAAAATTCAATGCCCATCCAAACGCAGAGAACACAGCATCCTATGCTGAATTGCTCTCAGAAACTCTGTACAACCACATCAATGGCTGCATAGAGGCTACTGTGCCTACCACACTAAGCCCAGGACTAGCCCCAGAAACAAATCACCCTGGTAGCCCCCCAAATTAAACAGAAACAAAAGAAAAAAATATGGCAAAAATCAGGAAGAGTAATTCCCATAAAAATAGAAACTCTCTCAGCAAAGTAAATAGGCAACTAAGAGGGCTAATTAGGTCAAGCAAAGTAAATTTTGAGATAAAAATAGCCTCTCAAGTGAAAGATAACCATAAGGCCTTCTACAGTTATATCAGAGACCTCAAGGGCATCACACAGCAATCTGCTGAACTGATGGTTAATGGTGCCACATTCAAAGAGCCTGGCAATATAGCAAACCTGTTAGCAGACAAATTCAGTTCCAACTTTACCCACCTCTCACCCAAAACCATCCCCTCAAAAATACCCTCAAACATAACCCCTCCAGCTATAATGAAGGTGTATGTACTGGCTGTACTCACTAAAGTCAAGAACATGGTCACCATGGGCCCCAATAACATCCCAGGATGCATCATGAATAGTCTAAAATATGACTTATCATGACTTTAATAGTCATTATTTAATTATAGTCTTAAAACAGGCTTTGTTCCACATGAATGGAGGACTGTGATGGTCATCCATCTTCATAAAGGAGAACCTTCAACAGATCCTTGAAACTACAGATCAATTAGTCTGACTAGTCTTATCTACAAAGCCATGGAAAGAATTAACATGGAAATTATCAACAAGGACATACGAGACCTCAGGACACTGGATCCATCCCAGTTTGGCCTTGTCAAAGAAAGGTCATGCTTACTGAATCTGATGGACTTCTTTAAAAAAGTCACCAAGGCAATGGATGAGGGGAAAAATGTGTGTGCTGCCTTCCTAGGTCTTGCTGAAGCATTTGATATAATATCCCAGGCATTGTCAACAGACTTATAGAACTAGGTATAAACCCCTTTACAATATGCTGGATAGCTAGCTGGCTCACTAATAGGACCCAGGAGGTTAGAATCAGTGAAGCCACGTCCACAAAGAGGCAAGTCACCAGTGGAGCTCCCCAGGGCTGTGTGGTGGGCCCACTCCTCTTTGGTATCTACTTCTCAGATGTCAAAGCCAATGTAAAAAGCCTTTGGCTGACCAGTTTCGCAGATGAATGAAAACTGGGTGCAGTCACTGAATCACCTCAAGATGAAAACAGCCTCTAGGAAGGTCTAATACGATAAATGCTTGGTGCTAAAGCCATGCTTAAAACTCAGTCTAAGAAATGCATTATAGTACCTTTTCGGAAGTCAAACACCCCGGATAACTACATCGTTAATAAAGTACCCTTAAAAGTTGATTCACTAGTCAGGGATCTGGGAATTCATATAGATAGTATCCTAGCCTTTAACTAGAGTGTGCCCAAGGTAGTAAGACAATCCTTCTATGTTGCTGAACTGATAAGCAAGGGCATGGCATCTAGGTACAGAGAGGTCATTATATCTCTGTATTTGGCCCCCATCAGACCCATCAGACAGTATAATACCCCCTTTGGTACGTAGCTGAACAGACACATGCAGTAACTGAAATATCAACAAAGGTTCCTTACAAAAAGAATGCAGGGAGTAAACACAATGTCCTAAGCTGATCATCTCAAAGCTCTGTCTCTTTACTCGGTATCATACAGATTTCTGAGAGGTAATCTTTGCCTGTCATAGAGGGCATCCCTGGACCCTGTTTTGATGAACCTTTTGAACATGTGAAAACCAAAAGCATCAGAACTACTAGATTAAAAGACCTAAATTTTGCTTGCAACATATATAGGGCATGTTGGAGAGACAGATATGTTTCTCAGAGAATTCCCAATCTCTTGAACAGGCTCCCCATCAATGTGAAGCAGAGTTTCGCCCTATCCCTTTTTAAGTGCAACTTGGACCAATGGACAGGTAATCCGAAAGTCACCTCTGGTCTGGCTCTTATGTCTCAGATGGACAGAGGCAGTCAGTAAATTTCCACCTATATAAATCACATTTGTATGTCACATTTGGGTTGCATGGCTAGGCTTCTAAGGGCCCTAGTGGTTGTTAACATACGACTCTAAGTAATATTATTAAGAATGGAAAGATTAACTGTTGTGGATGTGAGGTGGAGAGAACATGTTTATAGAATTATAGCATTATATGCACAGATAACTAGCAAGGAAAGAGAGAATCTGTTTCATCAAGTATTAGATTATGTGGTGGTTAACATGAAAATTATAGTTGCAGGGGACTTTAATTGTGATTTAAGGTGAAAATGTAAAAATAAAGGGAAACGTAAAACAATACAGAACGTGATAAAATGTAGTAAATTAGCTGTGTGGAACAAAAGTCAATGGACTTATAGAAGGGGCCACTTCGGTCTGCAATTGATTATTTGTATTATCAGAAAGCTTGCACATAGCAGATGGTGTTCAGACAATTTAGCAGTATGGATAGAGGTGATGGAAGAAAGGGAGTAAATTAAAATAGCAAAGAGAATAAAAAGAATAAACAAGAAATTATAAGATGAAACTGGAGTGAGAATTACTGGAGTTATGGAGGGATCATATAACCACGAAGAACTTCTATAAAAAGTGTTTTTCTCAGTAGCAGGATGATGTAAGAAAGGCAGAGAAAGTGAAGTATGGGAAATTTATAGAAATGCATTAGAGTACTATGATTTGGAAAAAGAAATATATAAAGAAATCAAGAAAAAATAAGCCGTTGCTGTTCAGGAAGAGGCATTATTTACATATAAGAAGGGAGGAGGTATCTGTCTATCTGGGCAAAAATAGTGAAGGAGGATATTAGCATAATGAGGGAAATTAAAAAATGTAAAAGAAGATGTGAAAGAACACAAGATCAAATTATAAGTATTGTAAATACAATGTGTAGAAAATATGTGCAAGAAATTAACAGATTACTAAAAGAGTATTTTGTAAATGTACTGAATGAATGGTTGAAGGAAGGGTTTGTTTATGAAAAGTTATAAAGTGGGATATTAATATTTATATGGAAGAAAGATGAGGAGACAAAAAAAAATAATAACACAGATTATACATTTTTTATGAAAATAATGCAAATGAGAATGGAAGAAAGGATGAGGGATATTATGGAAGAAAGTATATGTGGTATAAAATGAAAGGGTTGTCAAGAATTGTTATTGTTATTGTTGTGAAAGTAATTGTGGACGATATTATAAGTAAAACTGAGGATATGAGACTTACGGTAAGTGATATTAGCAAGGCATTTGGTGCAGTAGGACCTGATGCATTGTAGGATGTTATGGAGAAGTATGGAATAGGTCATTGTGAAAGAAAAGGAGGCAGATAAGATTGATTTGTCTGAAAGGATATCTAAAGGAAATGGGAATGACCTTGAATAAAGATAAAAGTAGGGTTTGGGAGATATAGTGAAAATTGGGAGATGTGTATTTTTCAATGAATGGGTAGTTTTGCTAGAGATAAAATGATATAGTTATAATGCAAAGGGAGGGTTTGATAAAATAAATAAAAATATATATCTTCTGTGGAGGATGTATAGATTAGTATTCAGGAAAAAAGGATTATCTGATAAATTCTGTATTAATGGGAAAAGCAGCATATATGTCAAATGTTTGCATGATCCCAGAAAAAGGTATGAAAAGGAAATTGTGCAACTGGTGTTTTCTTTCATATGTGGTATGATAATAGGAGGTACTGCCAACCATGACAAGAGGAGCAGGGCAGTGGATGTGTAACATATACGAGCACAGCTAGCTGAAATTGTGTAAAGGATTATATGTCATTTGTATATCAAACTGATTTGTACAGATGCTTGTGATGAAAAATGTATTTGTAAAGCTGCTTATGTTAAAATGTATCAACAGTGTGCCCTGCTGGAAAGAAAAGAAATGTACATGCATTATTGTGACTGAATTAAATGTATATGTTTTAACAGAGGATACTGGAAGGGAAGAGGTTAATCACAATCCAGCTTCAGCAAACTTTGAAAAATAGTTGAAATTAAATTAGACCATAAAGATTGTATCTTACATTTCTGGTTGCAGCCAGAGACAAAATGTCTGGGAAACCAAGTATTAGGGGATCCTTCTTTATTGTCGCTAGCAGGGAGTTAATTGCTACTCTGGGAGGGTAGAGGTTTGAAATTGCTTTGTGACTTCCAGGAGCTGCAGCAGATCTGAGCAAAGCTCTATATGTGTATATGTTAACACATAGGTGCTCAATCCTGACAGCTTCTAGCAATGGGGGTTGCATGGGGAACCAGAAGTCAGATGACCAGATGTATGTGATGTCATTCTGTACAGAAATAATGTTTTAATATTAGAGGAGACTGAAGTCTCAGGAGCACTCTGTTTTGGAAACCTGACATAGATGAGACCACTCACCTACTTCATCTTGCCTAGCGCTAGTAAGTGACCAGGGACTAGTACTCTTTAGATTAGTCAGGAAAATACAGTGAGAATAGTTAAATATTGTTTTTCCTGTAACTGTGTGAATCTTTCCAGCTGTGTTATTTTTTAATATTTCCTGTGATTTAAACTCTGGTATTTACTGTAAATATATATTTAGTATCTTCTTCTGCCTTTATTATTTATTATTAAATATATTTAAACTTTTCATTGTGGTTGATCCTTTTTAAAAAATATTTAAGCTTTGACAGTATTCGCATATATTTATTTGGTAAAACTGTGGCCACTCTGGAAAGCCTGCCTGTTTGGTCAACATTACCATTTGTATTAGTATTAACTTCACTCAGCATAATTAGATACCCTTTTAAGAGCCTTATAGTAACTGACTTGTGGCCGTGAATCTACCTTATAGTCTGGGCAAAGTTGGTAGAGCAGGTAATCTGTGCCACCCTTTTCTAGGTGTGTGTGTGTGTGTGTGTGTGTGTGTGTGTGTGTGTGTGTGTGTGTGTGTGTGTGTGTGTGCGTGTGTGTGTGTGTGTGTGTGTGTGTGTGTGTGTGTGTGGATGTGTGTTTGTGTGAAAATTAAATCTCAAAGGGTGAGTGTGTATCAGGTACAGGGAGCAGGGACACGAAGCACTGGTTTCACAGAGAGGGTGCTGGAGGACTTGGCTTGGGCACTCGGCTGAGGACTTAACCCTACAGCTGTGCCATTGTGGAGTCTTACTATGGATCTGGAGGGAGATAGATAGAGGAATCCAGACTCTAGGCTGACTGTGTTTCCTGTGTGCTCTTAAGGGAAATTGCACTTGAGAGGTCTGCATCTGGAAATACTGAGTGTATCCATTTGTATTCCAAGTGAACATCTCTCGCCAGTATTAATGGTGAGGATTCAGGCTCCTTGCTTACTGGCCCACAATGGGGACGTCACATGTGGCTCAAGGTAAAACACAGTGAAAAGAGGTATGTTGTATATAAGTGAAGATGAGTAGGGCTTGGTGTTACTAAATCCAGTTGTTTAATACTCTATACAAGTTTAAAAAATCATAATAAAGTTGGTAAAGGAAGAGAATGTGAAACTAATAGTGAGAATGTATAAATATAAGTATAAAATTGTCCTGGAGGTGATGAGAATATGAAAAAAGAGACTGCAAATGAAGAGTTAAAATTATCAAGAAAAAATACTAATATGGAAAATAAAAATTAATGATAAGGAGAAAATAGAAGGATGTGGTATAATAATGTGATGAAACAATATTATTATGTAAATCCAGGGAAAATCTACCAAAATAAGTGATTAAAGCCATTAATGTAAGAATAAGTGGTGTATCAAGTTAGTAGAGTGTCAGGATCCCCTAGTAACACTAGCAATAAATAAGTTAGCAGTAAAGGAAATATGTCATATAAAAAGAAAGTTAAATGTTTATTTTGTGGGGAAGAAGAGACAGCAAAGCATGTTTTTTGAAATGTAAAAGAGTGGTGAAACTCTGAAAGAAGTTGTGTGGAGAAAAATTGTTTGAGAATATTAATGACACAATCATATTCATATGTATATTGTGGTTTATGTAGGGATATTAGAGCAAAAAGAAAGAATATCTGAGAAGGATAGAAAATAATTCATTTTATGTAATATGGGTTATTTGGAATGAAAGACTGAAGGAAATTTTGTTTAATGGGAAATGGATTTCAGGCTTCAGCAGATATATTGTGAAGAAATTAGATTATGGTTGTGGAAGGAGTGTGGGTCAATTATGGAAGACTAACAATTAGGATATTATAAGAAAAATGATAAATAGCACAAAAATAAAAATATTTATATATGTGCCTGTAAAAAAAAAAAAAAAATATATATATATATATATATATATATTTTTTTTATGTTGTATTAAAGAATCACTAATCTTTTCAATAGGTGCCATGGGATCTTTTACAACCACCTGAGCTACCACCAGCTCAAGCAGATGGGATGCCAGTTTAACATCTCATCCAAAGGACAACATACTCAGGAGTTTAGCACCTCCCTTATGCTGCACTGCAGTGTCAGAAATCAGTCTATCTGCTATGGAAATTGAACCAACAGCCTTCTGCACCAAAGGAGAGCTTGCTACCTGTTACAATACTGTCACTGCTTTTCCAAAAAAAAAATAAAATAAACATAGCTGTGCATATGCAATGCACAACATGGACCTGAAATGATGAATAAAATTACTTAGACAACATAACTTATTTTGCTAACATTTGTTCAATATGGGTTTTGCACGTGATCTTTAAGGGGCAATTCACAGCATGTCTGCATAGAGATATTTAATAGTCCAAAGGCAATATCATCAGCATGAATCAATGAAGGTCCTAGATTCAAATCTCAATCAAAGGTCTAAGTTATCTTTAAATATTCTAGGGGAATACGTAAATCATTCATCCGCTCATTAATTTTTAAACACTTCCTTTATTCTATTCGGGTATGCAAGGAGCTGGAGCCCATTGCATTTCAATATAAGGCAGAAAACCAGTCCATTGCAGAATGCATATATACACACACACACACACACACACACACACACACACACACACACACACACACACACACACACACACACACACACACACACAGACACACACACACAAACATATGTTCACGTACACAAACATGTCTATGAGCACACACATGGACACATAGACACACGTGCATGAGTACACACATAAACACATGCATACACAAACACACAGCACATGTGCATACACACACATGCAACAACAAACAAACACATAAGCACACACATATGCATATGGACACACATGCAGACACACACACACACACACACACACACACACACACACACACACACACACACACATATCAACAATACAGAGCCACATCAATTCACCTATCAGCAAGGCTTTGTGATATGGGAAAAAACATCAGACTGGCAAAAATCCATGCAGAGAGATGTAAGATATGTGGATTCCACAGAGAAGGTACTCCAGCCAGGAACTAAAGTGGAGAAACAAGCACCATCAGGAAGCAGTGTTATAATCATCATCATCATCAGCCCCCTTTTTCCCATTTTTTTTTTCTAAATGGGGTTGGAGTATCATGTTAACTGTCACCATCTCTCTGGATTCAATGTCATACTCATGCCTTCTTTGACACTCATGCCTGACTGTTGAAGATCTTTTCTCACACAATCCATCCGCCTCTTTGCTGAACATCCTCATTTCCTCTTACCTTCTTCCTGTCTGTCTTAAATCTTCATCATCAGATTGTCTTCTGCTTTTCTGCACAAGTGCCTGAACCACCATAATCTGTTCCCTTTGATCTTTTCTACAATTGGAGCTATTTTTGCTTCTGCTCTTATGTCCTCATTTCTTCATCTGTCCCCACAATGTGCATCCTACCACCCTTCTCAGGCACTTTATTTCCATCACTTCTAGCATTCTCATCTGCTCTGCCTTTACTGCCCAGATTTCTGTACCATACAGTAGTACTGATCACACCACTCTCTTGCACACCTCACTTTTCACCTTCTTCTGTAATAGATTACACCTGAGCTTCTATGCCAGTTGGCTGCAGCCCCTCTGATTCTAGTTTTGATCTCTTCATTCAGGCTTCCTTTCTCCTCAACCATCCCTCCCAGATACTTGAAGCTATTAACCTGTTCAGCTATCTTCCCTTCTATGCCAGTTCTCAGCTTCTTCTGATTTCTCCAATTTGCTGCCATTACCACTGTCTTATCTGTGCTTAGTTTCATCCCATGTGCCTTCCATTTTGCATTCCATTTCCCTATCATTTGCTGCAGTTCTTGGTCAGAGTCTGCCTGTAATTCCACATCGTCTATATACAGCTGTCCCCTCTGACCTGTTTGATAATGTAGTCCATCACCAGTATGAACAGCAATGGATTCAGAGCTGAACCCTGGTGCACACCCATTCCCACTGGGAACCCCTCTGTGAGCCCAAACACTGTTCATATTTGAATCCTATGTAAGCCACTTCTTACAAATCTGGCAATTTATGTCTCTAAGAGAAAGCTTTCTAAGACACCTTTGTCTAAAAGAAAATATATAAAAGGATCTTTTTCTTGCAGAAATAATGAAATCAGCAGCAGTATAATTCATGTTGTCCTTTCATGAACCAACAAGCTGACCACATCCAAGCACGCTTGAGACATGGTTCAAAGCTACTGACTGACTAGATGGTACAGAACGGGGTAGTGGGTCCAAACAGTTTAAACCAAAGTATCAAGGACCTAGTCTGAAATCTTTTTAGATGGAAATATCCTAAGAAACGAAGTACACAATTTTTGGAATTTGCAAGACAAACAATGAAATGAAATTGAATCCATTTACAAGAGAACATAGCTGAAAAAAATAAATATAAGCCTACAGCAATCCACAACACTTACATGACAATAAATTACTGTATGGAAGAGAAAAGTGCAGATTGCTACAGTTAGCAGAGTAGGCTTTTCCCGTGATATTTATTTAATGATGTTAATGATTCACTGAGTTTCACACCATTCATTTTATTAAGTAGCTGTATGCTTCACTGAAGCAAGATTGATGAAGTATTTCTTCAGTGAAGAGGATTTAGTGAAATCAGTCCTCTCTTAAGGGTGAAAAACTGTTTCTCTTCATGCATAAGGAAGGAAAAATAGTTTTTGCTTTGTTCACAATCCTGTTACATAGGCTTGAACTGATAATTTACAATGTACTCTGTGTGTGCTGGCATGTACCGGAATGTGCCACAAGCCAATGGAAAAAGTCTAGTTGAAACTAGTCAGCAAAAAGGTACTGACAATATTATCTCTATAGACAAAATATCAGAGCATGCAAAAAAAAAAATACATATCTGCAAGAAGCAAGCACTCGTGCCCTCCCCATTTTATTTTGGAGCAAGCAAATTATGCTCTTTTTAAAGTGGACTTTTTCACGTTGACTTTTCTCAGTTTATTGAGAAGACATTGAGAAGACAACATTTACTAAATTAGATTCTTAAAAGTGAGTCTCTGAATTTCACATCTCTGAAATATACAACAACTATTACATATTTAGCTAGAACAGTAAAATACTAATTTAGAAAATATGAACAGATCAGGTTAAAACAATGAAAATGAATCCTGCATGGTTCTAAATTACTGTTTTTTTTTAAGTCCAACCGAATGTAATGTGAATATCCACATAATTCTATCTTATTACATACAGTGATTCCCTGTGTTCGGGAAATTATATTGGGCAAAGCTGATGTATTCCTGCTGCCAGCCTGCAGTGATATTGTCAGTTTTGCACTGCAACATACTCTATATTGAATAAAGGAAAATCAAACTTTATAGCTGCATGACAGAAGTTCTGCACCCGTAATTGTGAGCCTGAAAATTGCAAAACAGTAAAGTCCAATTCACATGCAAAACATTAACACTCAAATACATGCTGTGAAACTGTTTAAAGCATTTTCCTGACATGGGGAGGGGGGGCTACAGACCCCTGCTACTTATATGTACTAACTCCAAGATGGCTGCATGTCCCAGTAAGAGGCCTACTCCAATGTACTATGGACTTTAACTTCATATTTTTTAGAAGTTTTCTGTTTGCAGTTATGGGTCTCACACTGTCAAATGGCCCAATTATATTTGAAGTGAAAACTAACTTTTTTATTTATCTTCTTTTAACAACAAATATCAGCTTATGGTTTCCAACTTGGCAACAAATGGTAAAATGACAAAATACATTTCAAAGACCTCAGTAAAAGATGTGACAATCAAATACATTTGCAAAGACTGTCCAGCTGTTATTGACATTAGCGCAACAACACTCAGCTTCTTCACAGACTCAGGAAAGAATCAACATGCAGAAATTCAGTGACTGGGTGCTTCATCTCTCTTTGGTCACATTGTTAGCATTTTGAGGGCCCCTGCAAGTGTCAGGTTGGGGGCCCCCCCAGCCACTTCCAGTCTAAGTATCACCCTGACACTGCATCTCTCCTAGGTAACCTTTTATTTCATGCTAGAAGGTTTTAGAAGTGATATGCACAGACTGAACTGCAATTACAATACTCTTACATTGCAACAAGCCTGTGTGCAACACCAAGTTGGCCCATCTCACAGATCGACATTCACAGTGACAGGGATGTAGTTGCAATGATGTTACATTACAATGATCCTGTGTGCAGGAATGGCCTTAAGTGAAGTGGTTCCCTAGGCAAAGGGTTTCATGGTGCCCTCCCACTGGCTACCACCCCCCCCCCCTCGCACACGTCCCCCGTGCTCCCCCATCCTGGCCTTCCCACACCATACACATTACTTGTCTCTCTGTTTTCTCACATTTTGTTTTACTCTTCAGCATTTTTTTCTAGATTCTCTGAGGTGCATTTTAGAATTGTTTTTTAAAGCAATAATGGCCTGGAAAATTATGACTAACAACAAATTTAGTGTTACTGTTTGATTTTACTTTTCCTTGTATCCTTTCAATACATTATAACTGGCCAGGACTGTACAGTAATAACTGTATAAAAAAATAACTGAATTAAGCCAAGGGCCTGGGAACCACCAGACCAGAAG
This sequence comes from Protopterus annectens, assembly GCF_019279795.1. Taxonomy (NCBI): domain Eukaryota; kingdom Metazoa; phylum Chordata; order Ceratodontiformes; family Protopteridae; genus Protopterus; species Protopterus annectens. The sequence continues at coordinate 877,497,590 of NC_056741.1, forward strand.
CCACAGGATTATAGATGATCTGAGGAGCATTTTAATGTTATTTTCCAACATTTTGATCCATTGATGTCCTGAACTAAATCATGAGTAAGTAAAGCAATTTAATCCTAAGGTGTTCTTTTCAAGTAATAAATAAGATGTGTCCAAGGCTTAATGGTCAGAGGTGACAAAATAGTAGATCACAATAAACTAGGAAAATAAATGATTGCCATGATACATAAATCCTTTCAAGACATACAGAATGCATCCCTATCCCCCCAAAAAGACAGTTCTCTTTTGTGCACCCCCTGGTGTTACATGGGAATAAAAACAAAGGCACAAGTTGCCACAAAAGGATTCACAGCATGCCTTCTCACCTTTATCCATAAAGCGAACCATATTCACTGTACCCACCTGATTTTGGACTAGTTCAACCTGAAAGAACAAATAGAAAAATAGTAACATATTTCAACCTAAGCCGCAGTGGTACAGCGGTAGCATTGTTGCCTCACAGCAAGACGTTCTCCTGTTCGATTCACCACTGGAGTGCTTTCTGTGTGGAGTCTGCATGCTCTCTCCGAGGTTGAGTGGCCTCCGAAAGACATGCATGAATGGGTGTGCCTTCACTGAAGGTTGGGCATTGGGCTGGCAACTCGGCACCATAAAAAATCTACTGCCAATCATTAGCAGACCGGAGTTCCGCTGTGGCGACCCCTAACCGGGAAAAGCCATAAAGACTAACAAAAAAAAGTAACATATTTCAACCTGTTGCTGTAAAACATATAAAAACAGCATGCCCCCTTACCCCTACCCCCAAAAAGAAAGCCACCTGTATTTTTGCCTGATGTTTGATGTGAGGAAAGTGAAAAAATAATGACCACAGTAATGTATGTCGACTTATTGTTCCTAGACAGTACACTGCCCATACACAAGCTATAGTGACCTGTGTATGAAGTATAAGAGAAAAGTAAAAAAAAATGACCACACTGACTCCAGCCCCAAACAAGTTATAGCAACCTTTTTAATGAGGAAATATAAAGAAATAATGACTGTATCATCCCCTGTCCCCCACATACATACAAGCTACAGCAAACGTCTAAGCACACCTTGGAACAAGTCTAGTTTTTAGAACAGATGTTAAGGGCAGAGACCATCACTAAGTTGATGTCAAATCTATTGCTACAGTTTATTGTGTGGTGCCAGAAGCTCTAATGATTTGAACATTCTGTGATTAATTTTTATGCCTCTTTTTTAAAGATGATGATTTTAACTGCATTTTTTACTGCAACCCAGAAGAGTTATATATGTGCCTGCCATTATTGTGTGTGCCCACAGATAAACATCAGTAACATTTTTTTCATGCATATACACATACAAATACACACAAGCATGGGCATACACACACACACACACACACCAACACAACAAGCCAGGTTATCACAAGATGCACAGACACACACATACACACACACACACACACACACACACACACACACACACACACACACACACACACACACACACACACACACACACACACACATACACACACATATGCACTGCATGTTAACTTTCATGGAAGTTGGAGGAACACCAGTTCACCAAATGGGAAGGGCATGAAGACTCCACATAGAAAGAGCCCCTACCAAAAACACATCCAGACAAAGCACTGTGAAATGGCTACGTTACACATTGTGTCACCATACCAGTGAGAAGTTGCTTATGCACATATCATAATCCTGCCAAACCACTAAAAATAGCCAGCTATCATGTGCAAGGCTGATACTTATATTGGTAGGTGAAAGAAATTATGGTCGGCTTGTTACTCAAATGCACTGCAGCTGCCCCCCAACACACACACACAGACACAAAGACACACACACACACATAGTGATATTACTGGTGTTTGTGATGGAAGGTGAAAGAAATTATGGCCAACTTGTTACTCTTAAATATATTGCAACACCCCAACACCAACACACAAGCATAAGCCATAACAATAAATAGTTTTATATTGAAGGCTGTGAATTCTAAAACTCAAGTGTCTGTCATTATTTAGTATGTGCAAGTCCTCATCACTTTGACAGAAAAGAAAATTACCATTAACAGACTAAAAATGTGAGGCAAACTCTGTGTCATCTTGAAAAATCAGGAAAAAAGGTGAGATGCATGTGTATCTGGCATACCTCTCACCTACCCCTAATTTTGCAGATTATCCCTGATTTTACCCTATACCTTTGCCATGTCCTTTGTAAAATATTTGATTTTCTTTTAAATCAGTAAGGGTTACAGTCAATCAGTAATGCCAAACATTAGAGTTTCATAATATCTTTATTCAGAAAATACATACTTATGCAAAACCTGTTGTTCTATTAAGTTTTTAAAGTGAATTAGAACATAATTTAAAAGTTGATCAAGATTGTAAGACTTTATCCCCTCAATTATTTTTGCCTTTTTCCACAATTCTTAAGCAAAAAAGTTGAGAATTATAATATCTTGTATTCAACCAGTATTTATAAAACTCTCTGAAAGAGAAAACCATTCCTGAAGATTGGGAGTGTTTGTTCAATGAAGGAACGCCCATTCACGCATGTCACTACACAGAAGACGCTCTAACTGAGAATCGAACTGGCAACGTCTAACTGTGAGGAGACAACGCTACCGCAGCAATACCACAAAACTATAACCCTGTTTATGATAAAGTTCATAATCAAAGAATGACAGATTTTTTCTCCAACCTAGCTTTTGTGGGAGCTCCCATAGAATCATGAATGATCAAGCCCACCCCTGCAGCTGTTGGTATTGCCCAACCACCCCTGCACCAGCTGTGGTCATAGTCCAAATGCCCAATTAACACACCTACTGGCAAATAACAGCTCTGGTAAGATACATAAAGCCAGTTTCCCCAGCCCCAAACAATAGTCTGAAAGCAAACTGCAAAATTTGTCCCACTGCTGTTTAGGCTTATTACATTTTACAAGACAATAAGCTAATGTTACAGCTTTTATTTAAGCGATAAAGTCATCAAAGCATGGGCCAGTCCTTGTCAGTATTTTAAAACTGTTTTGCTAAAAACCTGCTAGGACTATAACATTCTCTTTATAAATGTGGTAGGGTCAAGCCCCTCCCACTTCTTACAATTTACCCTATAGCATGTCAGTTTGTAGTATTTTTCTGTATTTGATATATATATATATATATATATATATATATATATATATATATATATATATATATATATATATATGGATTTAGGACTATTGAACGAAAGTTCAATAGTCTGAATCAACAATAACCAAACACACTTTAATGAAAGCGCTTTCACCAAAAAAGTGCTTTCATTAAAGTCCGTTCCAAAAAAAAAAAACAAAAAACAATAAATCTTCTTTTATGCAGGGGGCAAGCCCCCCTTGCATCCCCCATGTGGGGGGCTGTGCCCCCACCCCCCCTACTTTTATACTCTCACTCAGAGGTCACACTACAGTGGGGAAAAGGGAATTCTCCCTTAACCACACTGTAGTGCGACCAGCACAACCAACATACATAACCGAAAGTGCTGCTTTGGTGAACAGCACTTTCGGTTATGTATGTTTGGTGATTTCTGCTTCGGCAGAAAGTGCCGTCGGGGATCTGTATGAATCCAATACATATATATATATATATATATATATATATATATATATATATATATATATATATATATATATATATACACATAGACTTTGTAAACACAAGTAGATTTACTAACTCTACAGTCAATATGGATACAAATGTAAGAAAAATATATCTGTTACAAGAGATATACCTTTAGCTGAAAAGATGTGTCATTTAGCCTCTCTCTAATAGAATATATTTGTTTGTAACCTAGCTATTACAATATTTTTAGGAAACAGCACATATTAACTTACGTAACCATTTGAAATGTTGGGACCCACTAGAGCGAGTCCTGAAACGTGGACAATGAATGGCCGAAATATTGGACTTACATGTACGAAGCCTGATGTTTCTCAAAATATTCCCTTTTCTCCAAGGTATGGTGATCTCAGAGTTTGATTATAAAAGCTTGGGGAGGCGAGCTTGCTCCCACAAAAGACGTTTTAAGAAGAAGTGATTTTCAAGATTTGCACTTCTCTGGGTTTTCGGTCTTTTTTTTTTCCAGCTGTTCGACACTGCATTTTGAGTGCCAACATTTCAATAAGGAGCCATTAACTTTATTTTATTTTTATTTATTTTTTATTTATTTTTTTTTTGTTGACCCGAAAGTCTAGGTAGGTTCACTAGGTTCCCTTTTTCAGGCCTGCGGGGGGGGGAGAAATGCTCCAGACGCATGTCTTTAGAATACTTTACATTTGAAAAGTATTATAAGTATTACTTAACAGGTTTTTCTCATTTTTACAAGACGGCAGTACAGTTGGTGAATAGCTTTTGAGGATTCTTTTATTAATTTATGGTTGTAAAATATATAAGATTTGTAAGTATATGCAGCTGAGTACAGAGGGTATGTTAAAAGAGCAGCCATTTCAAATAATGCAATTTCTAAACTGTAGCATCAAAGGCAGTCTCTATATATGTTTATACTACACAGTGTCTATGGTATAGTGCCCAAGATTTTAAGGAAGTTCAAAGGAAGTTCAAATTAAGCACTCAAGAACAAACCAAGGGCAATCTTAAAGAATTAAGTAAGCCCCTAAGAAGGCACTTCATGTCATAGCATCAGCAGAAACAAACATTTCTTTGCCATCCATTAACTCAAGTGAAACAAGAGAGTGACGGGAGTTGAGATTACATAGAAACTGCTTCAAATGAATGCATTTCTAAAACGGAAATGAAAGACATTAGAGCTATGGGATTTACATTAATGTATGAATAGCAGATACATGGATAGCAGGTAGTTTATGTTGTAAAATGTCATCTTGCATTTTTGAGCATGCAATATCAAATTATGTATACATGATATTTCATAATGGGTATAACAAGTAATATAATAGACAATCAACTTACCCAGCAGCACAGAGTAGCATATCCTTTAATTATTAGTAAAATACTCATTTAATTACACTGTCATTGTTAGACAGCTATGTTAATTATTTATTATGAAATGGATATCAATGAATGCTGTTTTCTTATCAGTCTAGAGTAGTGAGTGCGGCTGTTATTGCAGCACAATAACCCATCTGAACTCAACATTCTATTAAAAATGTCTTTTTTCATAATCATAAAATGAGATTCAACTGGGGGGGTATTATAAGAGAGAATAACTGGCCTACTTCCTTTGGTGTCTGAATGGCCATTAACACCAGTGTGTCACACTGCATCATTTAAATTAATCATGCAAAACAGGGTCCCTGATTTACTTGGATCAATAGCTGCTTTTAAATGGATTAGTGTAGCTGTTCGGCTAATTTGTAACTAGAGTATTTGTACTAGTTTGCTATAATTCACCAGTAAGGCACGAGTGCATGAGAAAATTGCATTTTAATGGAAAATGATCTTATAAGTCCCAATAAAGCCAAATGGGACAAGCTGTAAGTATGGGGGTCAACAAGAGCAACAGTTGAAGCAAAGCTTTCTTCTTTTCCTTTTTCCTTAATTGTTTGTCTTCTTCCCTTGCTGCTGACACTTATCCTCTGTCTTGGGTGATTCTCACTGAATCAGGGAACTGTATATCACTGCTGCATCTGCGGAAATGACGTTTCTTTTTATACTATGGAAAATTAAACCTGAAAAGGGGAGTGAACCATCTCTAACATTAGTGTAGCATACAGAAACACCCTCTGTACATCCCACCACAACAAATGAGTGTGACCACAGTGTGTATGTTTCCATCTCAGCCTCTCACCCGCCCACACACTGCTAAGACTAAGGAAGGTGTATGTAGACAGGAAATTACCTTCTAGGGACCGGAGGAAGTAGATCTGTATATCTGGAAGAAAGATTTGTGCATATAAAATATATAGCTTATATAGGTAAGTCATGGGGAAAAGGGGGGGGGGGGTTTGGATGGATAGATAATTCATATTCTTACTAGTAGTAGAAGGAGGTTCTAGTTTAGTAATGCCAGATATGTTATTGTGACCAAACAAAGCTTCCAGTATGAGTAAGGTATGAATTATCCACTCTTTGCTGTGGTGACTTTGCCATAATACTAATACTATGACTGTATCTGCTGCATGGTGACAAATCAGGTCCCTTGAATTTGCATAGCCACTTCAGAATAAGTTATGTCTATCTGTTAGCTTTTCAGAATGCTTTTGCCTCACACAAATATTCCAACAACTGTTTGACAGAAACGTAGAAACGTAGTATCAGGGGTTTTGTGTCTCATGTAGGTCTTTACTATATCAGCTTCACAGTTCTTAGACTGAAGGCAGAATGCTTCATGCTAAACAACAAATGACAGTGGAAATTGTGGAAAGTTTTCTTACAAAATATAAAAATAAGTTTTAAAGAAATCATTTAATGTATTAAGTTTCACACTACAAAGTATCTCAATGAAATATTAGGGTTCAAAACTGTAACATCTCCACACATATAGCCTTACAAGCTAACAGCATGCTCATTTTCTCCCCAAAACAAAACGTTCCACTGTAGTTCCACAGTCCTAAAGCTGATTAGCAGTCCTATAGCCCATCTATAGTAAAACAAATCATAATAGCAGGTGTATATATGATTACTGTGTACCTCAAATCAAAATTAAGCATAAATGCATCAGAACATCACAATGCTGTTCACCTGCATTTGGGTGTGTATGTTTGCATGCTTTAGGTGTGTGTATGTTTGCACCCTTTCCATGCATGTGTGGTGTGTGTGTATGCATGGTTGTGTATATTTGCTAGCGATAGCATGTTTGTGTATGTCTTTGTGTGTCCATTTGTCTATATGTCTGTCTATTTTTTTGCCTGTCTCTGGTTTGTTTCTGTGCAAGGCAGTACAGGAAAGTTTTAACCTCTGTCATGCAACTAAGAGATATGATATGAAGAAAGTCAGAGTTTTGTACATAGATGAGAATATGTTAAAATGTTAAGTTCTGAAATTTATTTTACTTGCTTTATGGGTTACAAATCCCTGGTTCCCTCTTTTTACATTTTATTTTACACTGTTTTATAGTTCACACATAATGAGCTGAATTCGTGAAGGTACATGAAGGTACCATGTACACATCATGCTACCTTTTTGACATTCAGCAAGAACCCTCACACAGTGCTGCATGATCTTTCAACATGAAGACATGCAGCACCTTGAAGATCTGCCCCAACGGCTGTGCTGAATGCTAATGTGGCATTCTGGGGAAGAGGCATATGCTGAACATGAACATGGTGGAGGGGAACCACTAGACACCAGGACTTACTTTAAAAGTGCCATAATGGCATTGAGATCCAAACAGGGATCGGGGGAGGGGTGTAACTACCCAACACCAGAGATTAATTTTTAAAGCAGTACTGGCACCACCATTACTAATGGGATGGGGTGGAGGTAAACACTAGACGATCAGGGAATGGATACACACTCTAAAGTGCCATAATGGCACCAACATTACTACCAGAACCAGGGGTGGGGAGATACACTAGACAACAAGGAATACTCCATAAATTACCCTGAGGCACAGAACAGCCTAAAAGGGAAGGGGAAATAACCAACAGACTGAAGAACTGTAATGTTAACAACCACAGTGCATGTATCGGAGGGGGGGCACTATGCACCAGATAATGTGTTTTAAAGTACCATAATGGCACCAACAGTACTATGGGGATGGGGGGTGGGGGAAACACCAGACACCAGTGAATAATTTAAGTGCCACAATGGCAGCAATGTTACTGTGGGGATTGGAGTTGGAGGGATCACTGGACACCAGCGAGGTAGTGCCATAATGGCACAGACATGATAAGAGAGATGGGGGATATGCTAGGCACCAGGGCCTAATACATATGTGCTGTAATGGCACTAAAGTGTTACATAGTGGGGGGACCCATTGGAGGGTAGATAGGGTAGGGACAGGTACAGAAACTGGTGTGTGTGTGTGTGTGTGTGTGTGTGTGTGTGTGTGTGTGTGTGTGTGTGTGTGTGTGTGTGTGTGTGTGTGTGTGTGTGTGTGTGTGGGTGTGTGTTCATATTTGTATACTTGTGTGTGTGAGAGAGTGACCCTGGGGGTGCCACTGTGTACTGTAGCAGCAGGTTAGTACTGCAGCATGCAGATCAGACATGATCTGTACATCACAGTAGTAACTGAGATTCAAGAAACATGCAAGTTATCCAATAATGAAGTCTTACCTCATCACAGATAGCTTGTTTCTGAATCACATATGCGTACATTGTGCTGGAAGGTCCTTTCTAGCACAAGCCATACAGCTTGTACTAGGAACTTTAATGAATTCCCGGGAATGTTTCTTCTATGGCTACTTCTCAAAACCTTCTGCATTACATTCTCCAGCAATATTCAGTTGCATCTCCCTGATCTGCCTAACCTTACATTTGAACCATAACTCTTGTTTGCCGGCATTGTTTCATTGGCAAATGTGCACACATATATATGAACTGTGAGGTTCATTCAAAGAGTAACAAGGCATCACAGTACATGAGACATATCAGCTGAGGTTCAGCAATATAGAATATGAGTTAAAATAGCTCTGCCTTCTGTATGACATCACCCCTTTATGCAAGGACAGATAGGTGGCATCATGCAGGGCATGGATGAACAGTGCCACATTGAGAAAACATGAAGGATTTACAAGCTAAAAAAAAGAAGCGCGAAGATATGTGTGTGTTAGTATGTGTGTGAAAATTCCCAGACTCACAAAACATAGGAGGGGAAGAGTCACAGATGGGCCAGACAAAAGGACAGAGGCATGCCAAACCAAAAGAATTTATCTACATACTAAAAAAATGGTGCACATCTAAGTAATACATAAAAATAATTGTGTTAAGTAAATGCATCTGTCTCATCTTGTGCTCACCACAGACTTATTATTTTAAAGGGTTTTCACCCATTTCAGTTTATAAAACGAAGGGTTCCTCAGGTCGCACTATACTCACCAATGTGATAGTTCATACTATTGATGCAACACATCATAATATGAACAATTCAACTTGACGATAAAGTAATCCTAAGATACCAGATGTAAGTAAAAGAGTTGCAATGGAAGTAAAAGTAATAACAAAACTAAGTAATGTATAATTAAAAATCTCATCCAAATGTTATGGATTTTATACTGAAATATCTTGTTAAGTAACGTGAAGTATCCATTAGTATAGTATTGAGCAATAAGTTGTGGTGTAAAGTAATGGGTTGGAATATACATATCTTACCTTGTCACAGGTGAAGATACCTGCATGATGTAAATAACAAGCTTTGGCAATGTGAAACAGCAATACCATTTTTCAGTCATTGTAGAAGCATTCCTTAGAAGATGAACTGCAGAAAACATGTAGTGGATGCTATGCATTTAACTGCTAGTCAATGAGAGAAGAAAAGTTGGATACAAACTGTAAATGTTCCTGTAGATCAAAATGAATTATGTAACACTATCAGGGATTGATATCAGAGTATAGGCAAAGAGAAATAAATAGGGGGGTCCTAAATGAAAGACCAAGACTGGTAGAGTTTTTAGTACAACCTAGAACAGAAGCTGCCATTAAAAAAGGAATAATTAGTAGAGCATATAAAATATTGCATGTTAATTATAAAAATCCATCAGAGGAGGTTAGAAAGGGTTAGGAAGAGAGATTGGATAATCAATTCACAAAGAAACAATTGGGAGATATATGTATGTTTCCCAAATATGCAACAAAATCTAGAAGATTTAGGGTTTTTGCTTGGAAATGTTTGTATAGATATTTCTATACCCAAGTAGACTCCAGAGAATTTTTTCTCAGGCAGACAGTAAATGCTGGAAGTGTGATGGGAAGAAAGAGGTAATTGGGAACATATTTTCTGGGAGAGAGGTGAATTGGTGGACTTTAATGGTTTCCTGCGGGATGCACTGTTGGAGATGCTGGGTGGGCAGATTGGTCTGATGAGGGAAATGATTTTTCTGAGTTATGATACAGAATCAGAATTGCCTAGGCATGCTAAGGCCTTGCTGTGTCTAATAAAGCTGGCTGCCAAAAAAGCAATTAACAGAAAATGGAAATCAAAATCTAAACCATCTATACTAGAAATAATGAATATAGTAACAGAGATAAAACAACCGTAACTGAGATCTTTAGAAAGGGGTAGGAAAAAACTACATAGGAAAAAATGGGAATTGTGGGAACAATACAAACAAGGGAGGAATGAGGTTTAAAGGGTGACAGGACTTACATGAGCTATGTAATGTTTGACTGAAAAAGATTGGGTAGATTATAAGTAATGTATGATGTTTGCAACTGGGAGTGTGTCCGTATGGTTTGTGATGTAAAATGCTTGCAACTAGGATTGTGTCGGTGTAGTTTGTTTTTATTTGTATAAATATATGATTGCCTATGTAGTAAGTGATGGTTTAATAAAGATGGTAAATGTTAAAAAAGGCAGGAACTGAATAATTTATGTAATGTTGCCAAGGTTATATGATATATAGCAATATATGTAAAGTAAAATGTTTGTTATGTTAATTATAGTGTGATTACTTTGTGATTACTTTTATATGAATATAAATTTCCCTATGTCACAAGTGATAATTCAATAAAGGTGTCTGAAAAAATTAATTATGTAACATTCAACTGGATTGGAGACATAAGCAGTTTTTGTTGTAGCTGTGGTGTGGTAAGTCTTCTTAATACATATATTAAAAGATAAAAACATGAAAATTAAAGACAACCATAGGCATGAATTACTACAGCTATAAAATAATGCTTGTGTTATTCTATTTTAGTGAAAGCTGCCATATCCTAGTTTCTTTAACTCGAGAATACTCTTAATGGAACATGTCCGACTGAGTCCAGGCTTTCAATAAGCTTTAAGTTGAGTCTGCCATTCAAGTTCTTTTTCCGTTAGCTTTTCATTCAAATTGTCTTGTAATGTTCCCAAACTGAGCCTCTCAATGACATGCAAAACAAATTACTGATAGTCCTTGCAGACCTGAGCCTATATAGCCAGAGGGTTGCTGTGTTGAATTCCTTAAACCAGATGCATGAGTGGTGTTTGGTTATTCTTTTCTTGAGAAGGTAATTGTTTTTCTAATGTAGAATGCTTTGCATTCTGTACAGCATGCCTGGTATATTATAAAGTTATTACTGCAGTCATATCTTTCATTGCAGACATATTTCTTTTTCGAGTTTGGACATTTAATTCTTTTGGCTCATAGATGCACAGCATCTGCAGCCTGGGAGGCTGTAGGGAAAGGTCTCTACCTGTGGCTCTGTGGATGCAGTATTTTCTTTTCCTTTTTCTACCCAGCTTCTAATATTTCTTCCTTTTCAATACAAAAAGGATGGTTGAGGGTCAGGAACCTGACAGATAAATTGTTTTCCCATTACAATGCTCCAATTTTTGACCATTTTTCTTCTTATTATATGTGAGTCCTAGGAATAAGTTAGGCTTATACTTCTTTTTTGTTGCCATTTCTTTCATTGAAATTTGACTGCGTGGCCTGTGACAGTTTACTTCTGGGGGGGGGGGGGTCAGCAAAGTTGGAGCCTTATTTTGCTTGAGGAGTTTTATGGGTGCCAGTATGCTGGCGACCAAATTCTCATTGTATCTTCTTTCCTTAAAATGTTGCTGCTGTTGATCTAGGCTGTTGTGTGAAATCGGTCCATCTCCACAGACTCTGGCTATTCTCATTCCCTCAGATTTGACAACATTTTTCTAGGGTGTATGTTGTTAGCGTATAGACGTAAATTCATTAATGTAGGTTTTTATATAGGTCATTCTTGAGCTTCTCCTCGTTTCTGTCCGTATAGATGGTGATGTCCAGAAATTTCACCCACTTTTAATTATAGTGACTGTTGAAGTGTAAAAAAGTCTGTGGTGTTTCCAATGTTGGAGAAGAAGCTGTGCAGCCTGTCCAGGGAGCCTTTCCATATGATAAAGATATCATCAGTAAAATGATAGTAACAATCCATGTGCTGATAGAATTCTGAGGAAAAGACAGTGTTCTCTTCCCATCTGGCCAAAATTATATTGACTAAGTTAGGGACCATAGGAGCTCCCATAGCTGCTCCTTGTTTGTACCATTTCTGATTGAAGTGAAAGTAGTTGTTGGTGACTATTATGTCCAGCATATTCTCAACAGCTTTAATTTTTCTATGGTTGTTATTGGTCCTTGAGCCCTTTTATTATTTTACAACACCAATACAGTCGTTATGAAGAAGACCAGTGTATAGGGATTCCACATCAGCCATGACCAGTATCACCTCTGATTGCTTTTATTTCTTTGATTTTATATTTTTCAGGAAATGAAGTAAGTCCAAAATGAAGGCAATCTCTTTAATCTTAAATTCCATATAAATGGATAAAGGCTCATTGGCTGAACCACCTCCAGCTATCACTGGTCAATAAGGAGGGTTATCCACATTTTTGTGATGTTTTTGGATGCCAAAGAATTGTGGTATCCTAGGGCAGAGGACTGTCAGAAAGCTGAACAAATGGTCATACAGATGTCCCTCCAAGTTAAGCTTAGCCAGTAAGATGTCAATAACCTTGTAAGCTTTTTTGACTTGTTCAGTATCCAGTGTCTTGTAGAAATTCTGATTCCATAGCATCTCTTCAATTTTTTGATTGAATATCTCAATGTCTGTAATGAAGGTGCCACCCCTTTGTCTGCTTTCATAATCCTTTTTTTTCCCTGTTTTTACAAAGTCATTTTACAGCTGATAATTCTTGTGTGAGGTTATAGAATTTCTTCTTGCAAGGTTTAGCTAGAATTCTACTTATATCCTCCTCACATTTCTCTTCATATGCCCAGACAATAGGGTGAAGTAGGGGCAGAAGATGCTAGGTTTCCTCTATTTGTTTTCATTGGTCATTGCCAACTGTTCTATTCCTAGATTATTGCCTTCTCCCAGTTTTCTGTTTTTCTTTTCCTCTCTCTCTCATGGAAAACATATTTTAATATTCAATTTTCTGCAAACAGCATAAGGTCAATTACTGCAGTGACATGGTTGTTTCTATTATGTGGAATAAAGGTAAGCCCTTTTTCCAGTATGTTGGTATCGCCATCTGTTAATGGTGTCTTTGAATGTTTCCAGATTGTCTTCATATGTGTGCTTGTGGAGGGCTGGGACAATTTCCTCTGTTCTAGTCCCAGATGGTGGATGGTGTCCTTTTCTGCTTGTATCCTGAAAATTCCTTGTTGTCCTGTCTGGCTGACATTTTTTTCCTTGGGACCGGGGGTTCTTCTGTAAGTCCTTCTTTTGCTGTTCTTCTGACTTGGTGTTTGCTGTTGAAAACATATTTGTGATGTTCTCCTCATTTGTTGATTATTTGGAGTTTTGTCTGGTGGGGATGCACTGCTGACCATTGGAAAATCCTGCTCTTTGTGATAAAGGTCTTGTACTAAGTTTATTTGTGTGTCTGCAGAAGAGTATCTCAGACAAGGCTGGTAGTTTGGGTCAGTGTGACTCCTGCTAGGATTATTTTTGAGTCTCCAAAGTCTGCATTATGTTGGGTGTCATGGCTGTTGGAAAGGCAGAAGCCATTTCCTGCTGATTTTCTCTTTCTTTGCATTAGTTTCTATTTTTTGTGGCTGTAGTCATTTTTGTCTCTTACCAACTTACTAAGTTTCCTGATTTTGATGTTTTGCTCAAATTTGGCCACCCTCTTTTTCATGAGTTTCATAGGTTAATAGGTTCATAGTTAAGTACTAGGCTAACTTTCATTGAAGGCCATTTCAAGCCTAGACAGTTTCCCTTTTTGTCATCAAAATAACCAATCCCATTTGGTTATAGATTGGCCTTACCCATCTCATGGTTGATAATTATATATCACCCCTAATGAGAATAACTGGGAATCATACTATTGATAATTTGAGGGTGCCCATGCATGGGATAAAGCATTTAGGAGCTGCATCTGTCCAGTAGTAATACAGGGTGGTAGTTCTGTGGTAAATATTCTGTTTCCCATCCATAGAACTAGTTTGTACTTGAATATGGACAGGGATTTATGTAGATGGGGAGTCTGTTCCACAACAGCAGTATGCTTTGCAAGATATACCCCTCCCTTCAAACCAGATATGAAAATTTTCCATATTTCCTTATTTTTCATGCATTAACAATCACATTCCAGTCTATATTACTCAAGAAACAATATAGTTCTTTTACAATGGCATTTCTGTAATTGTATACACATTTCCATTGTTTTTGGATTCCAGAAAGTGACCTAGTCCAGCTATATTGACTAAAAATTGCCATTTTCAATGTATCTGTTTTACAGAAATTCAGAATTCCAAACTGTTTTAACTGCTGTCAGTTCATTCTGTTGCTAATAAGGGTATTCAGTTATGCACACACACACACACACACACACACACACACACACACACACACACACACACACACACACACACACACACACACACACACACACACACACACACACACACACACACACACACACACACACACACACACACACACACACAGATTTGCTTGCTGCCACTTGCTAGAGAACCCCCACCAGCCCAATCTGATGAAACTACTAAGTCCTTCCAACACCCAGTCCTATAAAACTGTAAGCCATACCAGAGCCCTAACTAACCCTAAAACTCCCACACAGTTTCCCGCCCATGTCATTGTTCCCTTACCTTAAATCTCCCTCCCTAATCCTAAATTCTCTGATCACTCCCTAACCCTAAAACTCCTCCCCCTTTCCCAAACCATATAACTTACTTCTAAAAATAAGAATACCTATTTGTTAATCAGGAAGGCCCACTGGACACACAGTGCCTTTTCAGGGGTAACCAAGAAGCAATGTCCAGTTAAATGACTTGCTCAAGGTCCAGACGGTAAGCAAATGAGGGCTGAGGGAATCAAACCTTGTACCACAGGAACTAATACTTACAGTCTTATCCTCTGCACCAACTCCCACTCCCTAACCCTAAAATTCCTGCTCCCTAAATCTAAAACTCCTTTTCCAGTTGTTGCCTTACACTACACTCTCACCCCTCCTCCTTCCTCCCAGTGGCTGCTGCACTTACCTTGCTCAAACTCCAATAATGTGCTTGGGAATTCAGGAAAGGTGCAGTAGCTGCTTGCCCAAACTGAGTTTGAGCATGAGCAGCAGCCTAGATAAGCTACAAGACACTGAGGTCCCTAGCTTTGAGACTGGCATTCAAACACGTGTAGAACCCTTAGAAAGTTGCTAGAATAACAGGTTTTGCATTAGCATGAATGTTCTGAAAGATGTGAAGTTTACAACTCCAATAACTGCCACTATTTAGTGACTGCAATTCTCAAAGATTTCCCATGAAACCATACATTTTATGAAAAACAAAAATTTGAAGCAAAATCAAGAACAATTAAAAGGTATGGTAAAATATTTTATAAATAAAAGGCTGACAGCTATGCCACGGATGCTGATGCCAATGTACTTGCCTTCTTAAAAAACTGCCAGCCTAAGAAAAAAAGCACAAACACAACCATGGCTTGCATTTATCCTCCATGACTGAAAACAGAAGAACAATGCAGCAATTGGCAACAATATCATACATTATGTTAATAAAGCCATATCTGTAGTTCAAGTTGCCTTTTTCAGCACAAATCAGCTCTAAGTTTTATCAGGAAAAATGACCCATTACAATTGCATCTGTCCTTTGGCTGAGACATTAAACCAAGGCCTCATCAGCTTGAGGTGGTGGTAGTTTAGCTGGATGTCACAGATCCCAAGACACCTACCAAAAATAGAAGGAGTTCTTTATTGAGTAACATAACTTATACAAAAATGGTACTGGGTATAACAAAAAACAGCCAAGGACCAAAAACACACTGTGCCAACAGAGGAACACCTCAAACTCCAATAGCGTAGAAAAGTTTAATCACAGCTTTCGTAAAAACTTCTTCAGAATGAATACACAGTAAAATCAAAACTGTTTTAATACACTTAAATCAATTAAAAAACACCAATCATTCAATTAATAAAATTTAACAAGATTTAACAAGACCTTGTTATAATGTTAACTTCCTTTCTTCTAAAAACACTTGATATTTATATTTCATTCAGTCCTGGTGGACTGTCAGCACCCAGTCTTAGTTGTCATAAGGTTCCCTTCTTTCTACCCTATTTTTAATATTCCCCCCTTGCAGATCTTTGCTAATATACTCTAAAAAAGCAAAGGAAAAATTTTAAACATAGTAAACTCCAAAGTGTGCCTATATAAAGCATTATTGCTGTCTTTGGTTTTAATGGCATAACAGTGTTCCTTAATATGTCTGCTAAGCTGTCTGGTGGTCATACCTATATAAAATGCCGTACAACCAGAGCATAGAGCAATGTATACCACATAAGATGTATTACAAGTAAACCTACCAGGCACAGCAGTAGTACAATCTAGGTGTGTTAAACTAATGTATGGCCCTTCATGGATAAACCTGCAAGCAGAACAATTTAAACATTTATAAGTACCTTTTGGTTTATCTGATTGAGGGGGAAGGATGGCTGTACTATCATGTTGTAATAAATTCTTTAAACTGCCTGTTTTTTATAAACAAAACTAGGAACCTTCCCCAAAATACTTGACAAATCATTATTACCACTGATAATTTTTCAATTATCAGTGATAATGTTTTTAATCATAATACAGTCTGCAGACATATCCACAACACATTTAGGCTGACTAAATAGAAAATCTCTACCTGAATCATCAGCTGCTATTTTGACTGTTAAACCATGAGCCAAAACAAGATGGAAAGTCTACAGATCTCGTATTAGAGATCTCAGATATTAAATTATGTAATAAAACTTCTGGATATCTTCTTGCTAAGAATAAACCAGTAATGAATGCTGTTTCAATAAAGAAATCTTCATCACTACCGGTTAACTGAGAGGCTCTTATGTACTGTTCTTTCAGAATATTCTCTCTCATAAAGGCAGGGTGGTTGCTCTGATAGTGTAAATAATTATTTACATAAGTCTCTTTCCTATATATTTTGCTAGAAAAACTTAGATCTACTGTACGCCAAGTGAGGACCACATCTAAATAGTTGACCTACATAAAACATATGATTACCTTTCTAAGGCTTTTAATTTAAGAAGGCTTTTTATATAGGCAAGACTGAATGCACATTTAAGCAGAGAATATATGAACATTTGTATAATATCAACAAGAATATTGGCACTGATGCTCTAGCAAGACATGTGGCTGAGTTTCCAACACATAGTTTTCAATTTACAATTGTTGAACAAGTCAAGAAAAATTGTAGAGGTGGGCCCTGAGAGTTGAAACTAGAAGAACGGGAATTAATATGGAAACTGCAAACAAATGCTCATATTTTTTCTTGGCTCAATGAAGTGTGTTCTATCAAATGTCTTCTTAAATTAAAAGCCTTAGAAAGGTAATCATATGTTTTATGTATTAAATTTGTTCCATTTGAGTCAGTGCTGGTCCTTTGGGTATACTAATATTTATTAATTGAATATTTATTAATTGTTTATTTAGTATAATAGTTTTATTCAGTGTCTTAGTGTTTTATGTAGTGAATGTATATTCCTTTAATAATTAATTTAGCTGATTTGCCTTGCTTAGAATGGCTATAAAATGAATGACTTCTGGGATAAAGATGTCTGAAGAAGTGCAAGTTATTGTCTATACGAAAACGCTAACATTAAATATGTATGGAATTTTACCAGTATTACCATTGTTTTGTTTTTTTGCAAGTTTTTGTTTTTGTTTTACTAGTTTGTCCCCATTATATTATAATACCATTATTTTCTATTTTCCTACATTTTTTATATTAAATTTTCATAAAAATTTATTCTGATACTCTTTCATGTCTTCACTTACAATAAAATTCCATCTTTTCCCAGAATTTATTTCCTCCCAACAATTCATACATGTGTCTTTCATAATAACACACTTTTCTTCCAATCCTGCCAAAACTTTATAAAGATTCTATGATACTGTATGAACAATTCAGTTACTCAATCCCAGTCATCCCTCCTCTTCTTTAACATACAAAATCCCTCTCCTAACTAGATTCAACCTGGATCCCATACAAATGGGCATACAGTAGATACTAATTATTTTCCTAATTTAGATGGAATCATATAAACACCTATTAAATATGCAATTTTACCTAAAAGTATTGAATTTATTAAATGCACTTTTTTCTTATACAACAGTTTATATGACTTCCAAAACATACAAACGTCTCTTAATTTCTGTATTATTTGTTCCCATTGTATTTTATCCCAAATTATATTCCTAATATATCTATAACCTCATCATTAAATTGAATTCCTTCTATACTATTGACCCAATGCCACTACTTTTGTCTTTATTTATACACAGACCAAGCATTTTTTTAAATACTAATTTAATCTTTTGATACCTTCTTCCATCCATTCCTTATTCTTCATACCTAAGACTATATCATCTGCATAAGTAAGAATTATTGGAATTTGAATATCTCCTGCTATATTGTATCTTTCCATTTTTAACACACTATTCATATTACTAACAACTACATTCATAACAAATTCAAATAAAATGCTCAGTAAAAAACAAAGCAGGAGGTAGCAGCCATGGCTATGTAGAATAACAGCTTTATTAGTAAAAGATGTGAGCGCTTTCGTGGCACCAGCCACTTCATCAGACATTTTTAACACACTGTTCATATTACTAACAACTACATTCATAATAAATTCAAATAAAATGCTACTTGCTGGACATCCTTGCCTTATCCTACATTCTATTTTTATTTCTTCACTTAACCGCCCATTTAGCATCACTCTCACATTATTATTGTCATATACTGACATAAATATTTTAATTATTGTATCACTTACACCATAATCTCTTAATATAGCCCTCAAGACATTATATTGTATTCTATCATAGTTCATAGGTTCAGCCAGAGTGTGTGTGGCTTAGGCCACCCTTAGGCCAGAGGCCATACCCTGCATTAGAAGGTTAGGTTTTCTGAACCAAGGTGTACTGAGCACATGAGATGCAGATTTAGTTTTAGGGTTTGTTTATTTCTCTCTGTCTGACAAGATTACAGACCCTAGGGAGGGTTCCACTCTGTCAAGATTTCTCACATTCTTTCTCTCTGGGAGCTGTGAGTTGCTCTGCTCCTAGGTCACCCAGCTCGTCCAATTCTCTTCTGAGTGGTTCTGAAGTCTGATCTGTCCTGGTGGCTCTTGTTGATTGGTTTAGACTGCAGGTTCATTAAGAGATTCTTTGGATATTGGATTTGGTTTGGCCTTTTGCAAGTCCATTATTCTTTGAGCCTGGTCTGGTTTGGTAACGCCCTCTGCTTGGGAGCCTCTTCACAGGTGAATAGAGCAGGGACATCTGAAGCCTGCTGAGAGTAGGTTTGGGCTTGACCATTGATCCTCTTGGTGAGCGGGTTTTAGTATGGAAAAACTTTCATGGGGGTGTTGGGTGGGTACATCCCAAAATGGTAGGGCTGTATTCAATTATGGGCGATTGCCTCTAAGGTACATGATAAGGTGGGTAATGGTATGGATGTCCCTCTTCCCCACCATGGAGGGTATTTACATGAGAGGATGACGTCCTACTGTCAACTTAGGTCCCTCCCCAAAAGGTGGTTGTCAACTTTTTTTTCCCTAGGCCTCTAACCACTTTGTTTTTTTTAAGGTTATCACCAGTTATACATTTTCTGGCGATTGCTTTGAGGCTATGGTTGTGGCACTATGTATCCTATTTTATTCTGTCTGCTGAATGCTGTTGTGAAATTATTAATAAGTTTATTGCGCAGTCATGCTTTATCTATGTTTGTTTGGCCCCAGTTTCTCCTCTTTGTCTGCACTAAACCTGTGGTTTAGTAGTGTTTTGTGTATTTGCCCTCCTAAGTTACACAGCTTGTTGTCATTGCCCTGGTTTGTAGCTAGTTTTTTTTTGTAGTGTAGTTTAAGGATTTAGCTGTAAAGTTGTTTGTTTGTAACATCTGTGGGGGTAATGCACGCTTTCTTTAGTGGGTTGGGTGTGTTCGCGCTATTTGTTCTCTTTGGATATGTAAGGTTTTGTTCCTAAGCTAAGGCTAAAGCTTGTGATGTGGTTTAGTTCCTCTTGAGATTGATGCTGTGTTTTTAGCTTTGAGGGGACCTGGTCCCGATGATGCTGTAGCTTTGGAGACTGGAAGCTTTCTCTTCCTGGGATGTGACTTCCTTAGGGGGTGAGTATAGACATTCATTCTATTTGGGGCTGTCTGCCAGTATGCTGGCAATGCAAATGGGTTTCTAACATAACTAAAGAAGGTCTTTGTGCATTTTTTCTAGTTTTTTTGCAATTTTTCTCTCAAAGTTGGCCAAGGGGAGTTTCCACCCAGGTTTCTTTTTCATTTGTTCTTTGATCCTTGTGATTTTGCCTTTTGTCTTTTTTTTATTTTCTTGATAAGAAGTTTACCTGTTGTAAAGCCTTTCCCTCCTTTTTGCTAGTTTGGATCCTCCCTGCCTCCTCTCGGGGTAAAGCTTGTTAATGGCTGGGGTCCACCAGATCCACCCATCAACCTGCCGGTGGGTAATGGGTCAGGATTTATTTGCTTGATTTGAATGGGCATTGGTCATTTTGGGGATGTGTGCAGCCTTTTATAAAGGGTTGTGTTGTGGAAAGCCCATTGTAAGGAGGCAGGGGCCTTACTTCAGGTTTTCCACTATGCCGGGGCCTTGTGAGTGAGACTTTTGAGAAATTTGTCTTCACTTCATGTGGGGATTTGGGGATTGTGGATTTGTGTGATGATTAATTTATGATCTGATCTGATGAAGTGTATATTAGGTCTGTGGTGCATTGCCTTGTGGTGTGTTGTGTGATCATTTTTGATTCACTATATGTTCTATTATGGGAGTGGTGACTAGTTGTTCCATCACATTTGAGTTTTTGAATTCTAGGAATTGTTTCTAGGTGTTGGTTGGGCTAGGATTGATGGGTCAGACATTGGATGTTCCCTCTCCAATGGTATCAGGGTTTGGTATTTTGAGGCATGAGTCTGGAGAGTGTGAGGCTGGAAAGCTGGGTCTGAGTTTGAGAGGGGGAGGGGTTGCTGAGTGGGTTGGTCTGTATGATGGTCATAGCTGTAGCATAGGTTCTGTCTGATGGGTTGTGTGCATTGCCACTGATCCGACCCCTGCTCTTTTGTTTGCCTGTGTCGGGTGGGTTTCTTGAGGTGTCATGGAAGAGGTGAGAGCTTGATGGCTCGGGTGCTTTGGTGTACCCAACCCAGCTTTGATAGGAGGTGATATCTGGCAGTAACCTGGTGTGAGCCTTGAGCTCTCTGCAGCTCACTGGAGGGTCATCACACTGCGAGGACATTGGTTTTAGAGCTGCTGAGGGAGGCTTGAGATTCTTAGTTTTTCTTTTTGTTTTTTGAGCCTTGCCTAAGTTTTTTTTTTGTGGTTTGCAAGAGCCTTGGCCAATATCCAGAAGCCCAGGGCCTTTTGGGGTCAGGCTGTCCCTTTGAAGGCAAGAGCATCCTCCAAGCCACAGGTCCTGAGCAGACAAGCATGCAAGAGCAGAGAGACACAGATCCCCTTTAGAACACACCAGTAATTTGAGCCCTTTTAATGACACCAGTAATTTTGATTTTTTTTGTTGCATGATCATTTATCTTGGTAAGATGCATACCAGCTGCAGGGGTCAACCAGCCTGGGCTACATGTACATCAGGGAGCCATATCAGGGAGGCCCTCTTCATGTCTCTTTCATAGTCCAGAGAGGACAATGACTCATGACAATGACGCATGGACAATTGTGACTGAGGCATATTTGTTGTGCTGTTGGACCTGACCTCTTTCTGCTTGTGTGAGGTCATTTCTGTGTGGTGCCGCTCACTTCAACTCAGTCTGTTTTCAGTCATCAGTCTGTCTAACTATGGAGTCACCTATGGAAACACCTATTACAAGCTACAAGTGTAGGTTGTGTGTTTTGTTGCTGGCAACTGTACTGTGTGCACACTGACTTTGTGAACTATGTGTTTTGCATGCTATTGTTTTTTGGTAGTGGTTGCTTGATGTCTGCTTTGGAGGCCTCTGTTGTTTTTTTTAGTTTTTTTAATTGTTTTTGTTTGTGTGTTTGTTGTGTTTGTATGTGTTTGGTTTGTCTGAGACTGAGTTCTCTGAGACTGAGTTTTACTTTCAGGTCCTGACTTCCTTTCCTCTCTTGTTTTGCCAGTACTGAGCGCTCAGCCTTCAGATATATTATATTATTTAGCATCATCTTTACATATTTGTTTTATTTGGAGGAGGAGAGAGTTGTGTCTGTGAGGCAGTTGTAACATTACATTGCCTCAAGATTCCTGAGAGCCAGAGCTGAACTGAGAGGAACTGAGCCATGACCCACATGCTAGAATCTAGAATAGTGTAAGTGTTGCTGAAAGGAAGGACTCATAGGGAAAGAAGGTAGATGTAGTGCTTGGTTTTTGTTGTAGTTGTGTTTTTTAGTTTTTTTTTTTTAGGAAATGCTTTGCTTGTGCTAAAATTTTTAGAGCAAGTGCTAGGCTTTATTAGATAGAGAGTAGTTGTTTTCTAAAAAAAAAAAGCAAGAAGAGACAAACTGAAGAGCAGAAAAATTAGAGCCCGAAATAGTGACACTACTGTCTGGGAACTGCTTACGCGATGCTGCTTCTCAAGCAAATAGCGCTTTATAGCAGGGTTAAATAGCAGGGAAAAGTTAAATAAAAAACAGCCAAACAACTACAAGTTGCTGGGGCTGGAACCAAACCCACTAGGGACAAATAATAGGCTGCTCCCACTCCCCCACCCCACAACAAAGAAGCTTCCTATCCAAATAAGGATATATGGGAAACACAGGAACTATGACACAGCCTAGAGATCAGCAAAAAAAAAGGAAGACCTGATTCTAGTTTTTAGTTCAGTAAAGAAAAAGGATTTTTTTTTTTTTTTTTTTTTTTTTCAGACAAATAAAAAATAGATATACAAACAAAAAGTAATATAATAAATCAAATAAGCTTGGAGAGTGTGTGCTACCACTTTAATTTAGCAAAAATACAAACAATGCTTTACTTACATCTCCTACCATAAGTTTAGTTTCTACCCCTTCATTTATAACATCATCTGTCACTTCTTTCAATATTCATAATAAATCTTGATTTCCTTTCCCTTTCTCACTGAAATATCATGTCATCAAGTAATTTATCTGCACTATTTATAGGTTCATAGGTAAGTACTAGGCTATCTGCCTGAGGGCATCTATAAGCCTAGCCAGAATGTGTTGGCTTTCGCTGCCCCCTTAGATTAGTCAGTCCAGCAGAGCCATTAGTTCCCTGTGCCTCTGTCCAGCAGAGCCACTGCAGTGATCCCCGGGGTAAATGTTCTGTTTCCCATCCACTCGTCAAGGTTTCTTGTGAAGAGTGTTAGTGAGGGGTTCTGCCTAATGTAGATTGGAATCCTGCTTCAAAGCATGGGGAGTCTCTGGGACAGGAATCTATCCCTCCAGCATGTCCTATTTATCATTGTGGTGAGGTTTAGATCCCTAGTGCGTGTGGCTCTTGGGGATTTATTTTTTTTTTAGGTGAAGCATGTCCATCAATTCTGGGTTGGACATGGTCTTGTATGTCAGGCAGAGATCACCTCTGAGTAACCGGTATGCAACTGAGTACAGCTGGAGTTTCTTTAGTCGGGCTGTATAGGGCATATGTTTGAGGCCAGTAATCCTCTTGGTGAGGTACTTCTGTGGTCTTTCCCGCTGTTGTAGATGTCTTGTAAGTTACATCCCATAGCAATATGATTATCAAAGGAGAGATTACTATCTTACTGGGTCCCCCAGATCCCTTATTACATTTTCTTATTTTAGGGACTACCATGTATGTGGTAGTTCACGGGTACTTTGTTTTTTCCAAAGGGGATGACTATGCACTTTTTGCCATTTAGCTTGAGGCCATGATTTTGACACCAGGTATCCATCTCAGTGAGACACTTCTGAAGGATGTCTGTATCAGCTGGAGAGTCAGTCATGGCCCCCAGTTTGCAGTCGTCTGCGAACTTGGTCAGCCATAGTCCTCCTGTGCTTACCTGTACCTCTGAGAAGTATATACCGAACCAAATTTCCTAATCTTTTCCCTGTTTTTCTCATAAATGTCTTATTTTCAAAAATATTGGTCTCCAATTTCTTATATCCTCTTTTTCTCCTTTTTTCCACATAAATTTCATAACTCCTGTTCATATTTCTTTTTCTACTATTCTTTTTTTCTAACTATTCATTTAATACTTCCATGAAATACACTTTTTGCCATTCTTCCATATTATAATACATATATTATAATACATATAATAATACCATCCATTTCCATGGCTTTTTCCATAATATAATTTTAAAGAAATTAAATAAGTTCACCAACACTTATAATCTTTTCCATATTCCTATTATCCTCTTTACTTAATTTTTAAACCTTCCATTTCTGCCTCTCTTCTATATCACTTTTAAATGTATTTTCTATACACTTTCATCTTTCTTCAAGTATTTATTTCTTGTGTATTCACTTTCTCCTTCATTATTCTTCAGTTCCCTTATTATTCTGTCCTTTTCTCTTACAATCTTATTTAAATACAATGCAACTTCTTCCCTTGTAAAAAATATATTTGCTTATACAACATTTTTTATTGTTCTGATTTTTCTCATATAACTTTTTCTCCTCTTCATAACTGCTTATCTTTTTCTCTATTACTTCTTTAAATACCTCCTGTCTTATTTGCATCTGTCACAAACTATTAACCAAACACAACAAACTGTTAGTAATTAACACAGTTGAATCGGGAAACACAAAGTGAGACTACCAAAATAATACAAAAGCACTGAACTGTAATTATTTTTAATAAAGGTTCTAGTTTTTATTATTTTAGCAGTCTCAAGTTGTGTTTCCTGATTCGACTGCGTTGATTATTTGCATATATTTTAATTTATCTTTCCTCTTTCTTATTACTCGATAGTCCAGAAAATACTTTTTATTCTGTTCTTTAAAACTTATCCACCAATTCGTCCAATTTTCATAAAAAAACTTGTTATATTCACATGAACTTTCCATAACTGGTTAATCTCTTTTCTATCTTCCTCATCGAAGTCTTGTTTATTAAGTCTCTTAATGCTTTTACCTAATCTTATATATTCCTTCTTTTCTTGCACGCCTACCCATATAGCTAAATGATCCAAAAGTCCTGCATCCTTTATCCCCCTGTACTACTTTTAGGCTATTACATATTGCGAAGTAATCAATTTCTGTTTTCATCTCATTTCTTTTGTAAGTCCAATGTTTCTCATTTTATATATATATATATATATATATATATATATATATATATATATATATATAAAACTTGCCACTTTTTATTATTTGATATACCTTCCTAACATCACTTCCTGTTTTTCTTCTTTTTCTTAAATCACAGTTGAAATCTCCTACTAATATTATCTCCATATTCACTCCTACATAGTTTAGGATTTTTTAAACATTATTTCTCTTTCTTTTAATTTAACATATGTATAAATTACAATAATTTTGTACACATCTTTCTTCTATCTTACATCTATGACTATTATTCTACCTATTTCCACTATATTATAAGCTAAAACTTTTATTGTTTCATTACATAACATTGCAATACTTGAACATGTTTCTTTTCCCACATTCCAAATAATATTTCCACCCCATAATTTTTTCTGTTTGTGACCTTTCTTCTTCTGTTAATACTCTTATGTATTCTAGTATAATTATATGCATATCAAGTGATATACAGCATTCTAAAACACATATTCTTCTTTTAATTTTTTTTTATACTATTAAAATTTATAGCTAAAAATTCTCAGATTCCTTTTAATACATTTTGCTACCTCTTTCCACATTTACCCTTTACCTTTTTTATTTTCTTTCACAACACTCTTAAACTTTCTTTTTCTGTCTTTCATCCTTTTGCCTATTGAATTCTTTTTCTCACCACTGTCCAGTTTACATATTCATCTTCACTTGGTTCTTGCACCTGTACTTCCACTTCATTATTTTCATATTTGTTTCATCTACTATCTCCCTAGGCAGAGAAGCCTAACCCGAAGCTGTGACCTGGATGGCCATGCCATGGGGGCCCTCTGCCAGTGGGAATCAGTCAGCTCAAGAATAATTTGTCCCATACTCTATTATCATTTTGCTCTCCAGATTCCTTTTCTATACTCATATCTATAGTTTCTTGTGTTTGCTGTTGTTCTTTAGCTTCTATATTTTCTTCATAATCATGCATCTATGCATGTCCCATTTTCTGTGTTTTACATATCATATCACACTTCTTACCTTCATGCCCCAACTTTCTACAAATAAAACATATTCTTTTATCACAATTACTAATCAAATGGTAATCTTTTCCACAAAAACATGTTTTGGTTGTCCCCTATATTTAGCATAACATCTCTTTCCTTCTACGTTTATCACACTTGAAATATGCATGATTTTTTTCATTTTCCATTTTTAAAATTACTCCACGATCCCATCTCCCAGTCCATAATCCTCTATCATCATAAATATTTGTAATGTATATCAATCACTTTTCTGCATGAAATTTTTAAATAATCTTTTAACACTTTGCACTCAACTTCAGTTTGAAATTGCACAATAATTCTTTTTTTGTTTCTCCAGTAAATGTTTGTACTACATATGTATTCCAAGGACTACAATCTTTTTTACTTTCAAACTTTTCTAAGAATTTTTGCATGTAGTGTCCTGTCTTAAATAGAATTTCACAATGTGTCTCTTTATTAATATGTATAAAAGCTCTTACCTTTTTTGGTGAAATACCAAGAGCTGCAATTACTGTGTCCCAAACCTCATACATATTGAGTTCTTTTTACTCTTTGCTGCTCAACCTTACCACAATTTTTTTCTTGTAGTCTCTCTCTTTTCTTCCAATCACTTCACCCCCTTCCTTTAACTTTTGAGCATATGATTTATTCTTTACTTCTATCTGTTTCACCTCCTCCTCTTGTATATTGTCCATAATTTCTGTCCATAAAGCTGCAATCTCACTCTGCAGTACACTCTGCCTTAACGGGTACTGAGAGGGAAGCAAATATTTTGATCGATCATTTGGTGACAATTCATTTGGCCAACAGGCAGATTTGCCCCCCCAGTTGCCCCCTCCCCAATGTTGTGCGACCCTGGAGTTGATATATATAGTTATGGATAAAACTGCTTGTCAACCAAATGAACTGTTCGATCAAATGAAAGTCGATCAAATGGCTATTAACATATCTCTTACATAGACATCCTGCAACCTTCCTGATTGGAGGGTTGTAAAAAAGAAACCATCCTTGCCATGCTTCACTAAAACCCTCAGTCTTTCCTGAAACAAGCACTCTGAATCCTGCGATGATCCGACAACCTTCCTTTCCTTTGCCTCTTTCACCTTTTCCTTCTCCACCAATATAAATGACTTCTCCACTCCTTCCAACATGCTTCCTTCATCTAATGGCCTCTCTTGTACCTGGTCCGCCACCTCCATGCTTACACTCACTTTCTCTTTCTCTGCTCCGACTTCTACCTCACATATGCTCACCATACCTCTTCCTGCTTCTCCAAGCCAATTACACACCCAGAAAAGAAGCAAGAAGTTGGGCATGCTGCCAAAAATAGCATCCCCATACGATCACAAGTAGGGGAAGCTCCCCAGCGCCCTAGTTAAATTTCCCCTAGTAGTATAAATACCAACTTGGGTCTCCCCAGAAAACAGGCTACTAACAAAATGGGATTACTCTGGTCAACAAAGGATACATAAATAAACATATTGCAGTTTATTATAAGCAAAGCAATATAATTTAGCCACTTTATAGCCAGTTAAAAAATGTAATCAAGTTTAGTTTACATCTAGAATAATTTGTCACATACTCTATTTTATTTGATTTATTTTTTCTGGAAATTTACCTTCATCTCTTAAAGAAAGGTATATATAGGAAAAGCTACCAATTTTATAACAAGAAAAAGAAAAAATTCTACTAGAAGTTAATGATTTGTGTAGTACTACCAATCAGTATATTGCTGAAATTTCCAATTGTTAAATAAACAAGTTCTACTCCTTTTCTTTGAATAGACAGTCTACATAAAATCTGTTCTAGAAAACATTTGACTTATATTTTCTAAACTATTTACAAAATTAGGCTAAGCAGTAATTTACACATTGAAACTAAATGATTCTAAACTTTTGAATCAGTTCTGTTGCACATGCTTGAATCTCAAGCTCTTGAAATCGACTGTTTCAAAGCCAGCATCTTGTATCTTTGGTAGGCTGTTGTTCACAGCTGTGGAGAGGAAGCATTGCCTGTGCTCCTCCTCAAGTAGGAGTTTGAGCAAGCAGCTGTGGGAGGGAGTGGGAAGGAGTTTTAGGATTAAGAACATAAAGGGCCTTAGAGAGCAGGTAGGGAGTTTTAGGGTTATGTAGTGATTGGGGAATTTAGAGTTTTAGATTTTGGCAGCAATCAGGGACTTTAGAGTTAGGGAGTGGCAGTGAAGTCTTAGGGTTATGGACCAAGGAGTCGGATTGGGAAAGGGGTGGAAGTTTTTGATGTTGGGGTTAGGTTCTGGAAGGGCTATGAAATGTATCAGGTCAGGTGTTGGAAGGAATATGCAGGAATGGGAGAAGAGACTAGTGGAACTTCAAGCACTTGGATTTTTGAGCAAGTAACAGAGCACAGGTGTGTCACAAGCTATTAGCAAGTGAGCACCTGTAGTAGACCCTTTAGATTCCCTTAGCCAGAACAATTTACCAAATGGATGTTTTTTCTACCTATATATGTGGAGATGAAGTCAGCTGTTCACTACTAACTTCTTAAAATGCTCATTTGAAGTTAAGTGGAGTGACATCCCAGACACCTTAAGTGACCACAACATAATATACTTTATACGTAGTAGAACAAGCATATGCAAAACCACTAACTATATATCCACTAGAAACACAAAAAAAATTCTCTCCTGAGGTCCTCAACACTTTGCTGTGTAACTGTGACTGGACCTCCCTAAAAACCCTCCCACTTGACCAGGCTGTAGCATATTTCAACAAAACATTTCTACAACACCTAGACACTGTCGCTCCATTGTGCAAAATCAAGGTTAGAACCTCTACAAACCCCTGGCTCAGTAAAGAAACCAAACAAATCCTCAAGTCCAGAGTCACTGCCTGGCGTTACTATAAAAAAAACAAAGAAACACAAAGCCTAACTAAGTACCAAGAACTGCTTCGTGCAACGTGCAAAAATGCATTAGGCTGGACAAAAAATCCTACTACACAACATTACAAACTAAATACCAACACAATCCGCAAAAAATTTGGCAAAATGTAAACCAGCTACTGAAATCCACCCAAAAGGCTACCCCCAAACCAACCACCCCTGACACTAAAGTTCCCATCGAAACACAATTCAACTCCCACTTTGTGAACTCAATTCTATCCTTAGTATCACAGGACAGTTCCTTCCTCACTATCCCCCCCAACACAAATAACACTAATACTAGCTTTACCCTCAAAATAGTTTCCACCACTTCAATCAAAAGCATGCTCTCCAAACTAAAAACCTCATCAACAGCAGCCAACCTACTCCCCAGCTATTTCTTGAAACTTACAGCAGATGCTATTGCTATCCCAGTCTCCACTCTCATAAACAGATCAATTGTTGAAAACTATGTGCCCAAACTCTGGAAAATATCCTATGTTACACCCATACATAAAAGCGGGACCTTCACTGAACTTAATAACTACAGACCCATTGCTTTACTCTCCCCCCTGGCCAAAATCCTAGAAAAATGCATCCATACCCAGATGCTAAACTATCTCCTAGACTGCAACATCCTGTCATCTACTCAGCATGGTTTCAGACCTGCCCATAGTACCACTACAGCTCTCCTCTGCTTCACAGACACAGTAAACCGTCTCAAAAATGAAGGCCTGCAAGTGTCAACTTTTTTTGGATATGTCCAAAGCATTTGACACAGTCTCACACCAAATCCTGCTAAACAAACTAAACCAATATCATCTATCTAATTCCACTCTTACCTGGTTCCAAAGCTACTTAACTGACAGGTACCAAGCTGTGAAATGGGAAAATTCTCTCTCTCCTCAGCTGCCCATAACTATAGGAGTCCCACAGGGTTCTATCTTAGGACCACTACTATTCACAGTCTTCACAAATGACCTCCACACCTCCACACAGCATGCATCTATAATTCAATATGCAGATGACACTACCTTAATCTGTGCTGCACAAAACATTCCCACCCTCCTGCAAACAACTCAACTAGCATTCTCTGACGTTGAAAACTACCTTACCAAAGCCCCACTTATCCTCAATCCAAAGAAAACTCAGCTTATGATTATAACCAGTTCTAACAAAAACACTAACAGTCAATTCACTATCTACTCCACAAATGCTACTCCAATTGCTCCAGTGCCACAGGCTAAGCTATTGGGAATAACCATAGACTCCCACCTAAAATTTGATAGTCATCCGAACTTAACTATTAAAAAAGTACATGCCAAACTGGGGTCACTCTACCGTATCAAACCGTTTCTTACCAACAACACAAGATCAGCTATTGCTCGCTCCCAACTTCTATCCACCCTACTCTATGCACCTCCCATTCTGACTAATCTCAACAAAACTGAACTAAGCAAAATGGAAGCCTGCTATAACAGAATTGCCAGTTTTGCTGCAAATTGCTCATATAGAACTCATCATTGTACTGCTTTGAGACAGCTCCACTGGCTTGAACTGCCCAACCTCCTAACCTACAATCAGCTCTGCCTCTGTCATTCTATCTATTACCTCCCCAATAAGTGTCCTGCCCTCAAAAACCTAGTACAACATCACTCAGCCAAAAGGCCTCTTAGATCATCAAGCAAACTACTACTAGAAGTCACCAACAGCTACAATAGCTTTGGAGATGCACTATACAGTAGTTCGGTGGCTAACAAATGGAACTCTGTCCCTACTAGCATTCAAAACACATCATCCAAAGCCTCCTTTAAAGACCTCATCAGGCAACATCTCAAGCAAAGTTGGCAGTGCCATGATTGCTCCCCAGGCTAGTGAAAGCGGATAACATATGCATACTAAATCTAGAGCAATTTATAATAGTTTTTCAATCTTACTCACAAACACTGGCTAATCTACAATGTATGTACTGTACCTGTGTACTATGTATGTATTCTACCTACATTCCAAAGTTCAGCTGTACACCACAAATCTATTACTTACCTTTATTTTTAAAATTAATATCTTTTTGATTGTTCTCTCCACTGTAACTGTTTGTGCCGCATGCCACTGTAAAAACATGTCTCTTGTAATTTGTGTGTATACTGATTATGTCTAAATAACTAAATGTGTCTGTAATTTTTCTTTGTGGAGCTTTTCTCCCTGGGCCTCTGCTGAAAAAGGGCCTTTTCGGCTCAGTCAGACACCCCCGGTTAACAAATGTAAAATAAAATAAAATAAATAAAATAAATTTGGCAAAAGAAAAGGCAAACAGTATATGCTAACAGATTAGCTTGCATTACAAATTTCAACTTCTTACCTTCAGATTTAGGGCCAGAGACTGATATAATTGGAGACAAAAGTCAGAAATTGTGAACACTTTTTAAGTATTACCATTACTGGTTTTAAAAGTTGATAGAATAAGAGAACTTTGATCAACATGCACCTTCTGAAATAAAATATATTTGTGATTTTAACAGCTATAGTTATATGTTGGCTATTAGCTTGGATCTTGTCTTCAAAAATCACAGCTTTTAAGAGAGACATATCATAGATTTTAAGACTGACAAATCAAAATTTGGAGATAAGATCAGGGAGCATTCCTGAAAATCAGGAATATTTGAGAGATATGCATTTTTTGCCCTTTCAAAACCACACAGGACTAGGATTTTGTTTAAAAAGCAGATGCTGCACCATTTTCGCCACAAAATAATAAAAACACTGTGTTCTTTCATTTTAAAGTTTACAGTGAAAGCCATTTCACAACACTTAGACTGATGCAGCTGCTGTAATAATGAAGTGAATTCACTTATCACTTGTCCTTATATAGTGCATCTGGGGTCTATGTCAAATAATTGAATGACCACATTGTCGAACGTCATCTCATCGACAATCCCCCCAATGTGGGTGGGCTGCGTCCCCCACCCCCAACTAATTATATATATACCAACTCTGAGATCACACTACAGTGGGGAAAAGGGCAAACTTCCTGATCCCCACCATAACATGATCTCACTCTGAGCAGTTTGACGGCCTGCATTGTCAACGAGATGATATGTTCAACAATGTGGCCATTTGATTATGTGACATAGACCCATGCATCTGTGATTCAGATATAATACTGAATCAAATGTCACCAATAAGATGTATCCTGTATATTATTTAATTTTAAGGTTACAGTCTCATATTACATACATTTCCAGTTTTAATACCTGGCACCATTTTCTACAGCTAATCCACTAACGATGAGAAGGACTCAGATTACAGGAA
Source organism: Protopterus annectens (assembly GCF_019279795.1). Classification (NCBI taxonomy): domain Eukaryota; kingdom Metazoa; phylum Chordata; order Ceratodontiformes; family Protopteridae; genus Protopterus; species Protopterus annectens. Next base: position 877,530,156 of record NC_056741.1, read on the forward strand.
TACACAATCTTCAGGAACAAGTTATCTTCAAACAAGTCTGTTCTGTTTAGTCAGGCCTTACTGCACAGACACATTTATGACAAACTACATCACATAACTGTTTTTCGGCCAGAGAGTAAATGTTTATGGTGGAAAATTAAAGAAAAACAATATGACAAGAATGCGTGATCATAAGCAGGTATGAGCTGACGGATACAACCTCTCTAAGCACTCCACTTAACTTCATTACTGCAAAAGCATTACTTTTTCTTGTAATGCTGTGTTCAGGAAACTTTCATAAATATTTAAGTCTGTGTTGCTTCGTAATGTGTGAACACTGCATGCTTACTAATAACCGTCTCTGTTTTGTCTGCCCTTCTGCACTGTAGGTGGTGGCACCTGTGAGGTGATCACTTCTCACCGGTGTTGCAACAAAAATCGTATCGAAGAACAGTCCCAAACAGTGAAATGCTCCTGCCTACCAGGAAAAGTGGCAGGGACAACACGAGCAAAACCTTCATGTGTTGATGGCAAGTACATTTTAAATGCATTTTAGAGTGAAATGACTGATCAAATCTAATTTGCAGAGAATATGTGCAAGGTAGGAAAATACAATAGATGTGATGGAGAGGTACCGACTAGAGAATAAACCTGAAATATCTTCATCAATAAACTGAAGTTTTGGTAATACACATAAAACATTAGCTAAGCATGGGTGGTTGGTTATGATGGTATAATGTAGTTTTGTAGGTGGAATAATTATGTCATTCATTTTGCTTTGTAAAGAAGAGCATGAAAGAAGAAAACTGATTGCAGTGTGTTAAATGAAGGCAAGCAGAGATCATCCCAGAATGATGGGGGAGCAATGTATATTTTATTTTCTCTCTTCATCTCTCCTTCCCATATTCAATATATCATTGCTTCCTTATTCCTATTAATATTTTTATATTAATATACTAGTAAGCCCTCACAAGTCCTTGTATTGACTTGTGCACACTTTGATTCAGCAGCAGGATTAAGATATATACAAATTAGCCCAAAGTCCTAAATGCTGTGCCACTATGACAAGGAAAGCAACAAACACTTTGAAGTAGCCTGCTGAAGTAGTGCTGCATGAGTCAGCTAAAATTCTATGCACCATTGCCTGATTATATTGACAGCTGCAGTTGTTTGTACATATGTAAGACATCTGTATATTGACTCATTGCATAGGTCTCTTCTGTCTTTAATTATAAGTGATGAATTTCTAATACAACTGCTGCACAGTTTGTTTCATTTTAATCCAAAGTAAAATACTGGTAGGCACCAAACCACAGCAGATAAAAAGATAAAAACTTTATTCACAAAAATAAACGGGTGAGCGCTTTCACAGCCAAAGCTGCTTCATCAGACAATGAATGATTCCATGCACTGATTTTTAAACCCATTTTATCCAATCATAGTCTCATTCCAATTAATTACATTGCATTTCAATTATTCAATTCACTTAAAAAGACAGTTTAAAATTATAATGAAAACACATAAAAAGCAAAGCATATTCATCTATTTAATGCTCTATTAATTAATAAAGGTTTAATAGACAGTGTATCATTTAATCCCTTCCCCATAGTTGCACACATTTGAATGATCCAATCTAATTATTTTGTCTCTACCTTATTCTTAATGGACCCCCCTCTATTACCTATGCTTATTAGCTCAATGACCTTAAAGCTGTGTGATATATCTGTTTCCATTACATGTTTTGTCAGTGCATTGGTGTCTGCTCTCTTTTTTATATCATATACATGTTCTTTTATTTGGTCTCATTGCCTTCTTGTTGTCATTTCTATATAAAATGACTTGCATAAAATGCAATAAGCTAAATATACTAAATTTATACTGTTGCAATTAGCTAGCAGTTTAAAGGATAAAGTCTTCCTAATATCTGGATGCAGGAAGGTTCCATTGCTATCCAATAAGTGACAATAATTACATTTCTTGCAAGGGGTTATGCTGTGACTAACTATAGGAACTTCATTCTGAAGTGCCTTTTCATATCTAGGACCACATAGTAGCCTCTTTAAACATTTCTTATTTTTATATGTATATATAGGCTTATCCACCACTAGCCATTCTAACTTGTTCATCTGCACATAAGATGTTCCAGTTCCTATTGAAAATCTCTTGCAGAAGTGTTATGTTACTAGAATAAGTCATAAGAATTCTCATATTTTTATTTATATGGGTCTTTTTTTTCATCATTACTATTGTTAGATTCTGAATAGTAAGTCTTACCTTATTTTTCTCTGGAAGTTAGCACTGTGGAAGTTATAGATTTAATTTATCTTTCCACATAACCTCTTTCCATAAATCTCCCTTCCAAATTATTAATCTCCTTATAGAATCTTTCATGGTCTGCTGTTAGCCTAGATGTCCTAAGGGCCTGACCCTTTCTAACATTTCTAAAAATGTGCAAAGCCCCCCACATGAAATACTGTTTTAAGTTTTTTTTGTTTTTTTGTTTTTTTGTGGAACAGCGACTTTTTTCCCTGGGGGAAAAAAATCGCTGTTCTGAGTGTTCGGCATTTTCAGCGTTAGCTGAATTAGGGTCGATGAATAAGCATTCGCTTTTTTAAGCGTTTGCTTATTTAATATAGACCTGTATAAATTGGGTTTAAAAATCAGTGCATGGAATCAATCATTGTCTGATGAAGCAGCTTTGACTGCGAAACCACTCGCCCATTTATTTTTGTGAATAAAGTTTTTATGTTTTTATCTGCTGTGGTTTTGTGCCTACCAGTATTTTACTTTGGATTGTTTTCATTAGTGGAGACCCAGTTTACCTGCACCTATATTATATTTTTTGTTTGTTGTTTCATTTTAACACACTATGCTACACACTGCTGAAACAAACAATTCCCATACTATTTTAGTTTGAAACAATTCCCATACTATTTTAGTTTGACACACCTTGCACTGCACATACTATTTTGAATTTTAAATGACTCACTTTACTTACTTTTATTTTTTTCTACACTCATTCAATAGTTTGTTTATCTGATGCCTGGAGACTGCTGAATAATCTAGGTAGCTCATCAAATTACAGATAAATATTCTGCTACTTTTCTTGACTAAACATAATCTTTTGCTGATCATGTAAACATATCTTGTGGAATAAACCATTTATACAACTTTTCCATGCCATGGTTTCCACGTTTTGGTTATATTTTTGTTATTTTTGTGTACTAGAGGATACCTTAACTTATTTGTTCTCCGGCAGCTTATTTTTTGGATAAAGTATGAGATACTGTTCTTTCCTTCTCTACTTTCTAGTTACTCTGTGAATAATAATAAACCCCTCACAGAATTGAACTGCAAACCACCTGTACTTGTATGCTAATTTCTTGGAACTAGTAGCTTACATTATTTTTTTTTTTTTTTTTGCTGTAGGTTTTGGTTGGGTCATGCATGAGCTATCTTTATTTATCAGTAACATTCAATAATAGTCATGAATAGTTTTCTTAAGTTAAATATTGCATGATTTTCATGGGGTTATTACTATGTGAAAAAATGTAACTCATTGTTATCTTATTATCATATATATTCATTAACTAAGTCTAAAAATTAATTGGCTAAAAGATAAATAAAGCTACCCAGCTGCTTACATTTCTTTTGTTTTTAGTTAATGATTTTATTCAATTTTAAACAACTAAACAGCAATCACAGATTTGGCTGCAAAATACTCTAAATCCCAGAAACATGAGCTTCCAACCTAATAACAAAGGAAGTGTAATCTCTGTCAAATACTACCCTATGCATTAATACTTGTTTCACAGTCAGAAAAGTTGTGGGGAAAAGATATAACCAAACCTCAAGTAATACAAATGACTGGTTTACAACTAAGATTTCTGAGAGAAAACTACAAAGTAAGATCATAGCATTGTTATTTTTATATTCATAGGTAGGCACTAGGCTATCATAGGTTCAAAGCCAGCAAAGTTCCATAGCTTACGCCACCCAAGAAAGTTATTTTTCTGTGCCACTGTCCAGCAGAGACACAGAAGTGATCCCCGGGGTGTATTTTCTATTTCCCATCCACTCATCAAGATTTTTCTTGAAAGTGTTAATGAAGAACTTTGCTTGACATAGATGGGTAGCGTGTTCCAGAGTATAGGAAGTCTCTGGGACAGGAATCTATCCCTCCAGAGTGTCCTGTTTATTGTGGTGACAAGGTTTAGGTCCCTAGAGCGTGTAGCTCGGAGGAATTGGGATTTCTTTAGGTGTAGCATGTCCAACAGCTCTGGGTTTGACATTGCTTTATATGTTAGACAGAGATCACCATGGAGGAGGCGATATGCTACGGAGTAAAGCTGGAGTTTTTTGAGGCGGTCAGTGTAGGGCATTTGTTTGAGGCCAGTAATCCTCTTTGTGAGGTACTTCTGTGGCATTTCCAGCTGCTGCAGATGTCTTGTGAGGTACATTCCAAAAGGGGCATTGCACTCTATAATGGGGTCTAATGAGTGACGAGTAGAGGGGAACAATGACCTCTTTTTTTCTGTATGAGAACCCTTTTATGATGAGGTGTGCCACATAGAAGGACTTGCTGACTACTGTGGCGATGTGACTATCAAAAGAGAGACTACTGTCCACCTGGGTCCCAAGGTCTCTTATCACGCATTCAGTGTTAAGTAGATTGCTGCCTATGTGGTAGCTCATGAGTACAGAGTTTTTACCAAAGGGGATGACACTGCACTTTTTGGCATTGAGCTTGAGGCCATGGCTCTGACATCAGGCATCTGTCTCAGTGAGGCCCTTATGTAGGATGTCCACATCATTTGGGGACTTGACTATGGCTCCTAGTTTGCAGTCATCTGCAAACTTCGTTAGCCAGAGGCCTTCTGTGTTAGCCTGTACTTCAGAGAAGTAGATACCAAACAGGAGAGGTTCCAGGACGGAACCCTGCGGTACTCCATTTGTCACTGCTTTGAGGTCAGATTTGGAGTCTGCAACTTTTACAGTGTGGGTTCTGTCAGTGAGCCAGTTGGCAACCCATCTTGTGACATAGGGATTTATTCCTAGTTTAGTGAGTTTAGCTATAATTCCAGAATGGGGGATGGTGTTGAAAGCCTTGGCGAGGTCAAGATAGGCTGTGTGAACCACCTTACCCTCATCCACGGCTTTGGTGACTGCCTCAAAGAAGTCGATCAGGTTTAGGAGGCATGATCTGCCTTTCACAAACCCGAACTGGGTGGGATCCAGAGTTTGGAGGTTACCAATGTCTTTGTTTATGAGTTCCATGATGATACGTTCCAAGGCCTTGCAGACCAGGCTCGTCAGGCTAATAGGTCGATAGTTCCCAGGATCAGTGGTGGCTCCCCCTTTGTGGAGTGGGATAACTGTTGCTGTGCGCCATTCAGTGGGCACAAAGCCTGATGCGAGGCTATTATTGAACATAGTGCTTAAGTGGGGAGCCAGTTCGTTCTGAAGTTCGTGTAAAACCCAGCCTGGGATGTTGTCCGGTCCCATGGATGCTGTGTTTTTGGCCTTAGAGAGTGCAGCTTTTACCTGCGTAGTTGTGATTACATGGACTCTGCATTTTTCCTGTATAGATATGGGCCCTTTAGGGGGTGAGAGGGGGGTAAAGTTAGCACTGAACCTATCTGCCAGGATGTTGGCAATATCAGTTGGTTCTGTAATTTTCGTGCCTTTGTGCTGTAACTCAGAGCAGATCTGGGTGTTGCCATCTAAATTCTTGACATAGCTATAGAATGCTTTGTGGTTGTCCTTGGATTTAGTGGCGATTTTGTTTTCGTAGCTAGCTTTGGAGGATCTTATAAGGGATCTCAGCTTCTTACTGAGGCTGACCAGGGAGTTCCTCCACTCATGGGATTTTACTCTGTTTTGCAGCAGTTTCTTCCTTCTGTTGTACAGTTTGTTTATGGCAGGGGACCACCAGATTGGCTTCCTTTTTTTGGAGGATAGCGTCTTGGTACTGTTTGGGATAGCATGATCCATGCAATTGTGTAAGTGCTTATGGAGTGCATTTGTGTAGGATTCAGCAGTTGTAACTGTATTGTCCATCTGCATGGGTGTCATGAAGTTCATCACTTCTGTCTTAAGAAGCATGATGTTAGCTTTGGAGAAATTTTTTACTGTGGTTTCCTTAATGGGGGGGTGGGGGCGGGATGTGAATATCAAGGGTGATAAGCTTATGGTCGGATCGGACCAACGAGGAGTTGACTTCAGGTGTGGAACACCAGTCACTCATGTTGGTAATGACTAGGTCGAGGATATTGTTGCCCCTGGTGGGGGTGTGGATAAGTTGATCTAGGGCATTGGAGTTTATGAATTCCAGAAAGCGTTGAGCTAAGGAGTTGGTACACAAGTAGTTTTCCCAGTTAATGGTGGGGTAGTTGAAGTCGCCTATTATTAGGGTGTTTGGTTGAACCCTAATATTTTCCAGTACATCAAGAAAAGAGGAGTGGGAATCCTGGGGCATGGTGGGGGATCTGTAGTAAGCTACAATTTGGATTGCAGTTTTGCCCAGAGTTAGTTGCACTTGGATAACCTCGGCTGCATTATGCTGAGCAACTAGCCTGGAGGTGTGGATATCCTTAATGAATATGGACACACCTCCGCCTTTGGTGTTTCGGTCCAGGTTACATGGCCGAAAAGTGTGGTATGAGTTATAGCCTGGTAGTGCAGGGGTGGTCTCTGGAGCCTTGAACCAGGTCTCAGTCACTGCACAGATATCGATGTTCTCCATTTTAAGGAGTGCCTCGAGTGAGTGCATTTTGAGATTTAGACTTCTAGCACTGAGTAGCATTCACATGGCATGTAAGGAAAACAGATGCTTTTCTATCCTGTACCTACATTCAAATGCATACATTCCCTAAACCAAGGCTTGTAATTATGTAAAATCCCTTTGCCTATATTTTGCCATTAATTTGCACTAATGTAGTCTGTTCTATCTTCTTCATAATTACTTCATCCTCTTCAAACTCAATCTGCTCTCAGTTCCATCACTACTTAATAGTCACATCTGACTCCTATAACAAGCCTGTGAACAGCTGTCAACATCCTTGGAGTTTACTATGGAAGTAAAACCAGAAATAGTCTGCCAGGCCTTTCTCCAGTATCTTTGTTCTTCTCTGTTTCTTTCTCTGTCTCTCTGTTATACACTCTCACGCACACATACACACACCTTTGGAGAACTTAGAATTTCCATTTCAACCCTGCATATCTTTGGGAGGTAGGAAGAGAGTGAAGCACCCACAGAAAATCAACATGAACACAGGGAGGACATGTACCCCAGCCAAGAATCAAACCAGAAAACCTTATGCTGTGAGGCAACGTTACTCGCTGCACCACTATGTTGACCCTCTGTTCGTAGTTATTAAATATTTCTTGCTTAAGAAACAATTAGTTGTATTATTTCATATAAAATAACAGTTACATAAACTGACAGTTTTCTAATGAGTAAGCAGTATAGAAGTCATTCGTGCAAGCCAAGCCTTTTCATAAAATGTGTAAACGTAAACTGAAACAGCAAGGCAATGTTTTCACAGTAAAATAATTAAACTGCATATTAACAATGTTTCATTCAATATGCACTTAAAAACTAAGAATTTTACTCATCCAAAATCCATTTTTAATAATATTATGGTGAAAGATTAGTAACATTACACACCGTTCAGTGCCCACCTTTACTAAGCAACTCACATGGCAGGAATGTGAAAAAATGGATCGCACTAGAAAAAAATGTATTACCCATTTTACGTAGGCATTGTGCACCATAACTTTTTGAATGCAGTAAAGCATAACAGTCTTAATTTCTGCTCCTTACATTTTCTTATTTTATTGAATGCATATCTTTAACCTCTACTACTCAAGTTCGTTTTCCACTTCAAGACAGTTTTCAGCATGTGGAAAAGCATGTTCTGCTAACAGAATTTCCTCTTTAATTTTCATTCTGAATTATTGGGCATTGGTGCTTTTTGAGATTGTGTGTATCCCCCCCCCATCAGATACCATGCTAACTCATTTAGAGGAATCACTAACTTCAAACACAAGGGCGGCCATGGTGTTGTAGCGGTTAGCGTTGCCGCCTCACAGCAAGAGGTTCTTCAGTTAGATTCTCGGCTGGGGTGCCTTCTGTGCAGAGTCTGCATGTCCTCCCTGTGGTCGTGTGGGTTTCCTCCGGATGCTCTGGTTTCCTCCCACATCCCAAAGACATGCTGTAGGTGGACTGGACACTCTAAATTGGCCCTAGTTGTGAGTGTGTGTGTGTGTGTGTGTGTGTGTGTGTGTGTGTGTGTGTGTGTGTGTGTGTGTGTGTGTGTGTGTGTGTGTGTGTGTGTGTGTGTGTGTGTGCCTTCTGTGGAAGGTTGGGCGCTGGACTGGCAACTCGACACTGTAAAACTCCACTGCCAATCGTGAGCGGACAGGTGATCTGCTGTGGCGACCCCTAACTGGGAAAAGCCGAAAGAAGAAGAATAACTTCAAATACGTAGGCATTTGTCTATCCTCCTGAGAAGAAGGATGGTCCAGGTGCAGTACCATTAAGAACCAGAGGCAACTTTCGGAAAACAGAATCAGTAAAAAATACAGTCAACTTGACTGAATGAAAGTGTAGCAAGACATCATCTAAAAGAATCCATATTTTTCTCTTCTGTGTTTGACAATTTCAGTGTGTCTTCAGCTGTAAGATGGCATAAAGTGTATGCTTCCCATATCTACTGGCTCAGTTAACTTTATTTATCTCTCTCTAACTTTGTAATCAACTGTACAGTTTCATAAAATGCATGCTTCCATATTTAATGGCTCGTACAATATTATTTATCTTTTATTGCAATATGGGTTTGCATAATTATACTTGCTACAGACCTGGATTTAATTCCAAACATTTCCTCTTGTAAACTTTATAGTTATGAGTAAATAGTTCTCCAAAACCAAGCCTCCAAGTGCACCCTGATGGATGGCAACTATGTCCCATGAACCTTACCTTTAACAAAACAAGACAAATAAATTAATAAATACATTTCCAGGTTCAGTGAACAGTTAAATAGAGTAATTAATATTGGGCAGTGTAGTGTTGCTGTAGCAAGCTGATTCTGCTGTTTAGTGTAGGCAGAATAAGGTTTTTGAAGAGTGCAAATATTCAAATATATTTTGTGAGACACGTTACTGAAATGGTCCATGGTAATTCATAGGCTACTAGAACATATGTGCAACAATTCAGGTCAATAGCATGGCAGGAGCTGCTACACTTTACAAGGTATGAGCAGCAAAGCAAAGCAAATCTTCTTAAAACAAGATTCTTCCCACTGGGGCAGCTAAAATATTTGGAGATTTTTCGATTACAATGGTTTTATAAACAACTTTATAGTCAGAAAAGAAGTTATAGACAGAACAGTCAATACTAGGCTTCTCACCATAGTGGTACATTTCCTAGAAACCTGCTCTGCTGACTCAGGTGTTTCATGCAGTAAATTATCAATGCAGGTAATATCTATGATGTAGGAACTTTTTGTTATTTTTGTGGATGGTAGAAGGGGAGTAATCTATAATGACACACTTTACGGATATTTATAGAACAAAGATGATGCTACTGCTCCTCCTTTGTTAGAAATTAGCTGAGGGAGTCATTTGTCATCAGGCACAAGGAAATTAGACTAGATCCAGGTGAAATAGGAAATAATTCAACTGGGAAATAAACCCAACATAGCTGTGGTAACTTCTAGACAAGAGATAAAGAATGGCACATATATCAGCCAAGTGGAAAAACGAAGAGAATGCTGACTCTACTGTATTCCAGCAAAGGAAAACTAACAGCCACCTTTGCAGCAGGGAACTGTTGTATTTCATTAGGGAACATGTCCCTCATATGGACATTATTTAGAATAATTCCCAGACAGTGCAGCAAATGCTCAGAAAATAAAGGCTCATGTGCCATGAAGAAATGAGTTCATACAGAATAGCACAAGAGCAGTGAGCATGTCTGCATGACACAGAATACTGGCATAAGAACCTTAGGAGTCCAAACACAGTGTACAAGAAAGATTACATGTGCCTAGCAGCTGCAGAAACCTCATGGAAAAACATGCAACACACACAATCAAAGTATTGGTAGAGAACACAGAGAGCACCATGCAGGTTCTTACTAATGTAATACTTCGTACAGTCAGTTCCAGACAAAATTCCAAAGACCACCACGTCCAAGACTGTGGTATTTTGAGGAAATACTATCAGAATCTAGAAGAATTTGAAGTTAGTGTCATGGAAGGTTTCATTGTGAACATCAGGAAAGGAAATAGTTTTTCTTAATCTTTTGTAAGTTCGATATTTAGCGTGTTCGATATTTTGTACTTTCAAACTTCTTAATGACAGTATTTTACATTCATCATTAAGTATATTTGATCATATATTGTACAGATATAGATATATGAGTTCCGGTGCTTTGGTAGACAGTTGAAAGTGCAGGGTTCAAATGTCAAGTTTATCAAAGAGATGATTTGTCAGATGTGTCATTATCATCATCTTCTTTCAGCTGTTCTCGTTAGGGGTCGCCACAGTGGATCATCTGTTTCCATTTCTTCCTGTCCTCTGCATCTTGCTCTGTCACACCAACCACCTGCATGTCCTCTCTCACCACATCCATAAACCTTATCTTAGGCCTTCCTCTTTTCCTGTTACCTGGTAGCTTCATCCTTAGCATCTTTTTCCCAATATACTCAGCATCCCTCCTCAGCACATGTCCAAACCAATGTAATCTTGCCTCTCTGGCTTTGTCTCCAAACCTTCCAACCTGGGCTGACCCTTTAATATACTTATTCCTAATACTGTCCACCCTCGCCACACCCAGTGCAAATCTTAACATCTTTAACTCTGCCACATCCAGCTCTAACTCTTGCCTTTTTGTCAATGCCACTGAGTCCAACCCATATAACATAGCTGGTCTCACTACCCTCTTGTAGACCTTCCCTTTCACTTTTACTGGTACTCATCTATCACAAATCACTCCTGATACTCTTCTCCACCCACTCCATCCTGCCTGTACTCTCTTCTTCACCTCTCTTCCACACTCACCATTACTCTGAACTACTGATCCCAAGTATTTAAACTCATCCGTCTTCACCACCTCTACTCCCTGCATCCTCACCATTCCTCTAGCCTCCCTCTCATTCACACACATATATTCTGTCTTAGTCCTGCTGACCTTCATTCCTCTTCTCTCTAGAGCATATCTCCAGGGTCTCCTCCACCTGTTCCCTACTCTCACTACAGATCACAATGTCATCTGCAAACATCATAGTCCACAGGGACTCCTGTCTGATCTCGTCTGTCAACCTGTCCATCACCATTGCAAATAAGAAAGGGCTCAGACCTGATCCTTGATGTAATCCCACCTCCACCTTAAACACATCCATCACTCTCACCGCAGACCTCACTGCTGTCACACTACCCACGTACATATCCTGTACCACTCTTACATACTTCTCTGACACTCCCAACTTCCTCATACAATACCACAACTCCTGTGTATTGTTGAAATAGGTAAGTGGGGTGTACACTAGGTGTGTGTGTGTAAATGTTAGGGATGAATTAAGGCTTAGGTAAGGGGATAGATTAAGTGCATGTGAAAATGTATGTAAGTGGTTAGGGTTAGGGAAAAGATTTTGTGTGTGTGTGTGTGTGTGTGTGTGTGTGTGTGTGTGTGTGTGTGTGTGTGTGTGTGTGTGTGCGTGTGTGCGTGTGCGTGTGTGCGTGTGTGTGTGTGTGTGTGTGTGTGTGTGTGTGTGTGTGTGTGTGTGTGTGTGTGTGTGTGTGTGTACACCCACATGTGTGCGTGCCTCTGTGGTGAGTGTCCAAGCTGTCTAGCGAAATGGGGAAGGGCTTCTTTTAATTTAGTATTCACGTTAAGGTTAGGGGCAGAGACAGGTTCAGGGTTAG
>NC_056741.1:877547065-877557065 GCF_019279795.1 Protopterus annectens
AACATAAAATGTAAATTTAATCACATCTATAGCAAAAATGCAAAAAATAAAATGTATAAGCACTTTTGGAAACTTCCTTCATAGGATCGTCATTCACAAAAACTGTAACTCCTTAATGCATTCCAATAGCCAATCCAATGATAACATTCAGACCATACCTCCTTTATTGCTAATATCATTGGTCAGCAGGCAACATACCCATGATCAAATTACCCTGTCACATCTTAATGCTTAAGTTTATGATCTTTGAGTACAGGCTTCGATGGAAGAAATGCATTTAAACCTGAACGTTTATCTGCCTGTAAATCTGCAATCCAGTGAGCTTCAGTAACTTCCATGTAATTACATAGATCGCCACCCCTCTTACTCAGCCTACATATCTGTAACACTAGAAAAGAGAAATTGTGCTGGGGATGAACAGACTTATGTTGGAATAGAGCATTTGTATTTTTATTCAATGTGATGTCAATTAAATGTTACAAAATACGATCTTTTAGTCTTCTATTTCTTTTGCCTACATAAAATCTTGTGTAGGCATCACATTTAGCAAGGTACACAACATTCTCTGTACAGCAGTCAGCATAAAGCCTTGGTTGATATTCCTTTCCAGTAATACGATGTTTAAAGTTATTAGTCTTAGCAATATGCTTGCATGGCTTACAGTGCCAACAAGAAAATGCCCCAATCCTATTAGGGGGATTCAAAGAACTGGCAGAAGCTGAGACATTTTTAGATAATAAACGTTTGAGATTCAAATTATTCTTACAGCAGAATCTCGGATGTTCACCCACAGTAGGCTTAATGCAGTCATCACTAGTCAATACCTTCCAATTCTTAATTATAAAACAGATCCCCCCAATATCACTGCTGTATGTAAGTAATACCCTAACTCCTGTGTCTGTTCACTCTATCATATTCATGTTAGGTGGTCCTGCATGCCCAGATCTATCAAGCCCATGGTTTACCTCTGGATCCCCTGAGCATTGTAACATTGTTCACAGTGTCTTTAACATGATATTTATAAATTCATCTCAGCATCAAAGCCTTTATCTTTGGTACATAGCCTTGAAATCCTCAGGGCTTGTCCCTTCACAATATTACAAAAAATGTACCGTGGATATATGCTGTCATAACTCAGCAACGTGTTCTTCCAGCATTGTTTCCTATATAGTGTGGTCTCCAACTGACTGGTTTCATTCAAAAACACCTTAATATCCAGGAAGTGATTTCTCTTTCAGAATGTTTAACAGTAAAACTCAGTAAGGAGGTTGTACTTTCTAAGTAGGCAATGAATTGTTGCAATTCAGCTATTTCTCCATTCCAGAGAAGGAAGACATCATCCACAAATCTTTGATAAAACAAGATTTTCTCTCTCAAAACATTTTCATCAGTAAAAAGTTTTCAAGCACCAACTGCAACAAAGAACAAATCCTAAAAACAGGTGGAACATCAAAAACATTATGCCTATTCAAAAAGTCTTTGACTGTTTCAATTCCAAAAGAGTTAGGAATGACAGTGACTAGACTATTGACATCCATCGTCACAAATAAAAAATTACCCTCAATCAATATATTGTTCATATAATCACTAAGATCACAAAATGAGCTCTATCTTTAAAAACAGCAGGGGCTTTAGGCAATGCCAATTTTAATTGTCTCTCTACCCATATAGATAGAGGCTCTGTGGGCCAGCCATTACCAGCTACAATTGGTCTTAATGCTGGATTTTGCTTGTCCTTGTGTATTTATGGTAAGCCATTAATACCAGGTATGATTGGGTGTTCAACCTTAAGATATTGATGCATTTCAGTTGCTATTAATCCTCTCATTCTCATAGAGAGATCTTCCAAAGTATTCTTCACACTCATGGTTATCTCCTTCACATCAGCCTCTTTAATAATATTATATGTTGAAGTAGAACATAGCATTTCCTTCATTCTAAGAATGTACCAGTCACGGCTCAAAATGATGACCGCACCCCCTTTATCAGGTGGTCTCACAATTATCTCCTTGCTGTTCATTAGCTGATGTAGTGCTCATCTTTCATGAAAGTTTAAGTTATAAAAACCTTGTTGATGCCAAGAGTTAATAAATTCAGTTAACTCCTCACATAAATTCAGAAAAACATCTACAACAGGATGTGATGTTGGAATGAAAGCACTGGGTTTCCTTAGTGCATTATGAGTGTTCACACTATCATTACCAAACATGATTTTTAATATCACATTTCTAGCAAATAATCTCAAGTCACATATAACATCATGCAGTTTGGAGGGAATTGCAGTCACAAAGGTTAAACCCTTCTTTAAAAGCTTAAGTTGATCAGCAGTCAAACACACATTTGAGAGATTATATACCAAGCATTGGTCCTCAGAATCTAAGTAGAAACCTTTCTCCACTTCCGCTCTCTGCTGAGAGACCATTGCCTGTTGTTCTTTAGTCTCATTTTGATAGGAAGCAGTAACACTGAAAAAAAAACGAGGCTGTACCTTGCAGTTCTTTTGGTTTAGCACCTAATATATCATAGTCGGGTGCATGCACATCCGCTCAAATGGTAATAGAATTAGAGTTCTTAGCAGCGTGTGTTTCAGCTGGAAACTCTAGTAATTCATACGTGTTACATTCCTGCTGAAACAAAGTATCTTTCTTTGACTTCCATGGATCCTTGATGTTATTAGGAGCCATTGTATTGCAGCTTTTGTTGGGAGCATTTAAAGGTACAGTGGTGGATTTACCTTCAGCTCTATCCGTTTCATCCTTTTTATTACCACTCTTAGGCCATATAAAAATATGACACTGTTTAAAGTAAGTCCCTAGTAAGTTTCTTGGTCTTAATCATTTGGACTTTAGCGTCATATTGAGCTAATAAGCAGAAAAGTTCATCCAGTCTGAACACATACTGTTCACTGGTATATAATGTCTCTATGCCATTTTGTAAAGCTTCAACTTTTTCCAATAACTGTTTCTCCTGTGGTTCAAAATACTCTATCAGAAATTGTAAATACTTGAAGCTAGCATCTAAGTTAGTTTGCTGCCATTTAGCTAAAAGGTCTGGTTAGACTTGACGTTGTGCAGGCATACAGAGTATATGTAACCCTCTGGGAATGACTTTAAAATGCAAGCAAACTTCAAAGTGAAATCACTGCCATTGCAGCCGCTTTAATTTATATAAGTTCAGCTCAAGTTCACAACAGTTCATCATTCATGCTGTTACTCACAGTGTCTGTATTCAATTGGACTAAGATGAGCTTCATTAGAGGATTATATTCCATTTGAGCCATTCTTCTAGTTCCTGCCTTGAAACTCCAGCAGGTGGCTGGTGAAATGTGACAATATTTCAATTCAATGCTGGAAGCATTGATGTCAGTCATCCTCCTTCATACTGGTAAAAAAAAACAAACTGTAAATATAAACCAACTAATGAAGGATAGGCTTGGCTATTGGAATGTATTAAGTAGTTACAATTTTTGTGAATGACGATCTGACGAAGGAAGTTTCCAAAAGCGCTTATCCATTTTATTTTTTGTATTATTGCTATAGTTGTGATTAAATTTACATTTTATGTTTTTAACTATCTGAGTCTTGGTGGGTATTATTACTCTGACTGTTGTTCTTTTGTTTGACTCCAATGGACTCTCATCCTTCATTAGTTGGTTTATTTTTACAATTTGTTTTGTTTTACCAGTACGAAGGAGGATGGTTGACATCAATGCTGCCAGCATTGAATTGGAATATCGTCCCATTTCACCGACCACCCAAAGTTTCAAGACACGAACCAGAAGAATGGCTCAAATGGAATATAATCCTCTAATGAAGCTCAACTTAGTCAAAGTGAATGTGGACACTGTGAGTAACAGCATGAATGACAAACAGTTCACTAAACTCTATTCTGAACTTGAGCTTAACATATAAATTAAAGTGGCTACAATGGCAGCAATTTCACTTTGAAGCTTGCTTGCATTTTAAAGTCATTCCTGGAGGGTTACGTATACTCTGTATGCCTGCACAAGAGCAAGTCTATCCAGACCTTTTAGCTAAATGGCAGCAAATTAACTTAAATGCCAGCTTCAGGTATTTACAACTTCTGATAAAGTATTTTGAACCGCAGGAGAAACGGTTACTGGAAAAAAGTTGGAGCTTTACAAAATGACATAGAGACATTATATACCAGCGAACAGTACATGTCCAGACTGGATGAACTTTTCTGCTCTTTAGCTTGATATGACACTAAACTCCAAATGATTAAGACCAAGAAACTTACTAGGGACTTCAATGACTTTAAACAGGGTCATATTTTTGTATGGCCCAAAAGTGGTAATAAAAAGGATGAAACAGATGGAGCAGAAGGTACATCCACTGCTGTACATTTAATTGCTCCCAATAAAAGCTGTGATACAATGGCTCCTAATAATATCAAGGATCCATGGAAGTCAAATAAAGATATTTAGTTTCAGCGGGAATGTAACACGTATGAATTAATAGACTTACCAGCTGAAACACTAGGTGCTAAGAACTCTAATTCTATTACCATTCGAGTGGATGTGCATGCACCTGACTATGATATATTAGTTGCTATACCAAAAGAACTGCAAGGCACAGCCTCGTTTTTTTCAGTGTTACTGCTTCCTATCAAAATGAGACTAAAGAACAACAGGCAATGGTCTCTCAGCAGAGAGCGGAAGTGGAGAAAGGTTTCTACTTAGATTCTGAGGACCAATGCTTGGTATATAATCTCTCAAATGTGTGTTTGACCGCTGATCAAATTAAGCTTTTAAAGAAGAGTTTAACCTTTGTGCCTGCAATTCCCTCCAAACTGCATGATGTTATATTTGACTTGAAATTATTTGCTAGAAATGTGATATTAAAAATCATGTTTGGTAATGATAGTGTGAACATTCATAATGCATTAAGGAAACCCAGTGCTTTCATTACAAAATCACATCCTGTTGTAGATGTTTTTCTGAATTTATGTGAGAAGGAGTTAACTGAATTTATTAATTCTCTGCATCAACAAGGTTTTTAAAACTTAAAATTCAATGAAAGACAAGCTCTACATCAACTAATGAACAGCAAGGAGATAATCGTGAGATCAGCTGATAAAGGGGGTGCGGTCATCATTTTGAACCGTGATTGGTACATTCTTAGAATGAAGGAAATGCTATGTTCTACTTCAACATATAATATTATTAAAGAGGCTGATGTGAAGGAGATAACCATGTGTGTGAAGAATACTTTAGAAGATCTTTCCATGAGAGGATTAGTAACAACTGAAATGCATCAATATCTTATAGTTGAACACCCAGTCATACATGTTATTAATGGCTTACCAAAAATACACAAGGATAAGCAAAATCCAGCATTAAGACTGATTGTAGCTGGTAATGAATTGTCCACAGAGCCTCTATATATATGGGTAGAGAGACAATTAAAATTGGCATTGCCTAAAGCCCTTGCTGTTCCTAAAGATACAGCTCATTTTTTGTGTTCTCTTAGTGATTATGTGAACAATGCATTGATTGAGGGTAATTACTTATTTGTGATGATGGAAGTCAATAGTCTATTCACTGTCATTCCTAACTCTTTTGGAACTGAAGCGGTCAAAGACTTTTTGAATAGGCATAATGTCTTTGATGTTCCAACCTTTTTCAGGATTTGTTCTTTGTTGCAGTTGGTGCTTGAAAACATCTTTATGTTTCAGGATCAGCTATATTGGCAATATTTGGGTGTTGCCATGGGAACACCATACGCTAACTCATATGCCAATCTGGTTCTAGCCCTCTGGGAGGAGCAATTTATTTTTCCTGATGAAAATGCTTGGAGAGAGAATATCTTGTTTTATCAAAGATTTGTTGACGATGTCTTCCTTCTCTGGAAGGCAGAAGTAGCTGTACTGAAACAATTCATTGCCTACTTAGAAAGTACAACCTCCTTTCTGAGGTTTACTGTTAAACATTCTGAAAGAGAAACTGACTTCCTGGATGTTAAGGTGTTTCTGAATGAAGCTTGCCAGTTGGGGACCACACTATATAGGAAACAATGCTGGAAGAACACGTTGCGGAGTTATGACAGCATGCATCCAAGGCACATTTTTTCTAATATTGTGAAGGGGCAAGCCCTGAGGATTTCAAAGCTATGTACGGAAGATAAAGGCTTTGATGTTGAGATGAATTTACTGGTGCGGCTATAACAAATATCATGGTAAGGACACTTGTGAACAATGTTAAAATGCTCAGAGGAACCAGAGGTAAACCATGGTTTGATAGATCTGAGCATGCAGTACCACCTAACATGAATATGACAGAGTGAACAGACACAAGAGTTAGAGTATTATTTAAGTACAGCAGTGATTTTGGAGGGATCTGTAATATAATTAAGAAGAACTGGAAGGCATTTTCTAGTGATGACTGCATTAAGCCTACTGTGGGTGAACATCCAAGATTCTGCTATAAGAATAATTTGAATCTCAAACGTTTATTATCTAAAAATGTCTCAGCTTCTGCCAGTTCTTTGAATCCCTCTAATAGGATTGGGACTTTTTCCTGATGGCACTGTAAGCCATGCAAGCATATTGCTAAGACTAATATCTTTACACATCGTATTAATGGAAAGGAATATCAACCAAGGCTTTATGCCGACTGCTGTACAGAAAATGTTGTATATCTTGCTAAATTTGATGCCTGCATAAGTTTTTATGTAGGCAAAACAAATAGAAGACTAAAATATCATATTTTGTAACATTTAAGTGATATCAGATTGAATAAAAATACAAATGCTCTATTTCAACATAAGTCTGTTCATCCCCGACACAATTTCTCTTTTCTAGTGTTACAGAGCGTCTTCTGTGTGGTGACATGCGTGAATGGGCGTGCCTTCGTTGAAGGTTGTGCATTAGGCCCAGCAAGCCAGCACGTAAAAATCTACTTCCAATCATTAGCGGACCGGAGTTCCGCTGTGGCGACCCCTAACCGGGAAAAGCTGAAAGACACAACAAAAAGTGTTACAGATATGTAGACTGAGTAAAAGGGGTGGCGATCTATGTAATTACATGGAAGTTACTGAAGCTCACTGGATTGCAGATTTACAGGCGGATAAACCTCCAGGTTTAAACACATTTCTTCCATTGAAGCCTGTACTCAAAGATCGTAAACTTAAACATTGAGATGTGACTGGGTAATTTGATCATGGGTATGTTGCCTGCTGACCAATAATATCAGCAATGAAGGAGGTGTGGTCTGAATGTTATCATCGGCTTGGTTATTAGAATGTATTAAGGAGTTACAGTTTTTGTGAATGACGATCATATGAAGGAAGTTTCCAAAAGTGCTTATACATTTTATTTTTTTGTATTTTCACTATAGATGTGATTAAATTTACATTTTATGTTTTAACTATCTGAGTCTTGGTCGGTCTTATTACTCGGATTGTTGTTGTTTTGTTGGAACCCAATGGACTCTCATACTTCGTTAGTTTGTTTTTTTTACAGATACTTTCATATATGAAAAAAAGCATGACTTAGCATTTTCTCTCACTCTGGGGTTTTTCTAATCTTGTTAGCTTCCTTGTGCTCACCATACACAGGCTGAAAGAAATCTTATGATACTTTCATTAGAAATGTGCTTCCTTGCTGTTGCATCACAATGCCCATCACATCTGAAAGCATTTTGCTAAGGAAAGCAGACACAGCAAGGTACTCACAGCTCTTTTTTGTTATTTCACACCCACTGAGGTCATAAACCTACTCAGACTCATAATTTACAGATCTTTGACTCTTATTTAGCTCATAAAGCTGCATTATTATAGGTTCATAGGTTGGTACTAGTCTATTGGCCCTAGGGCCAATACAAGCCTAGCCATAACAATTTCCCTGGCTATTTCTTCCCACAGTATTCACGTTCCTTTCACATTCACCTTTCCTGGGCTCAAAAATGTGTTAAACCTTTCATTTCCTGAAGGTGACTAAATTTTATAAACACTGAGAGCAACTTTATTAATTAACTTAGCTTTGTCAGCCAATAAATATAAAACTTTGGCTGACTCAGATAAGGAAAACAGGGCCTGAAACTTACAAATTGCTACTTTTTAAAAAAGGCTAAGTTACCTCATTTATTTCTGTACCCTTTTTTAGGAAGTCTTCCTAGATGGTGGAACATACATAGGAAATACATATGTAAGAGTTAATGTAAAGAACTCGCTGACATTTTTATTGAGGATTTTCATACTTGACAGCATCTCTCACTACTTCCATTCTAGATGAATGGGAGTGAGATCTGACAACACAGAACAGAGCATTGTAATCTCATCAACTGTGTACCCTCACAGTTCAATATGGGCAAGAAAAGATTTTCCACGAAAACAAGATTATGTCAGCATGTTTGTCCCATGGGGGCATTCAGGATTAAGAAAAAATAAAAATACCAATAAGTAGTTATTGTGCTTCTTGTAGGTTTGGATTTTGTAGAAAGCCTTGGTATAGATATACAGTATATATATATATATATATATATATATATATATATATATATATATATATATATATATATATATATATAGAGCTAGATATAGCTATACATATAAATATTATTTATTTATTTTTCAGTGGAGGCCCGAGGAGAAAAGCTCTAGAAGTTACTCAAATATTACAGTATACCACTTCATATGAAAGAGTGTAATACAATAAAGACTAATGAATTGAGAAGAACAGCTACAAAATTAGGTGCAGATTATTTTCAAATAAGTACATAAAGCATCAGTAAAACACATCAAAAAATCAGTCTAAAACAAATCTAAAATACAAAGGAGTGGGGATCCAAGATATAGATATAGATATAGATATATAGATATAGATATAGATATACTATTTCAGATTCTGACTCTAGTGGCCTTTTAAATATCTCTATCCCTTCAAATGACTTTCCTATGGAATATCCTAAGAGATAAGATGCTGTTCCCTCATATACAAGAAAATATTTTGCATTCTGCTTCCACCTTTGCCTTTGCTACAAGAAGCACCGCCATGGCAATCCATCCATGCTAGTTTAGCTGATAATATGCTTACTGTTCCCTAAAAATTATTCACAAGTTTGTGCTTGCTTTCTATAGATTGTGTAGTTCAGATACCTTGTAATATGTAGTGGAGTGCTACAGATAGGTATGGAAGAGATTTTCATTGTTGGCATACTTGCTGTTTCTCTGTGGATTGTGCAGTTATGGAATTAGTACATTTAAGCAAGGCTGATGGGGGGGGGGTGAAGGCCCCATGTGGAAGCACAGTAAAACACTTGATTCATTATTTGTGTAATTCATTTACGATGGATTTCAGTGATTTGCTTTTGTTATTTGCAGACACAGTATTAGTACGTTCAGCATTTATTATAAATCTTGACAGCTACATGAGTCTCCCATCATTCGTGACTCTTGTGTTCACTATTTTACTATCATACACTGTGCATGCATAGATATGTCATTTCAAATGGTCACTTTTATGGGAGGAGGGGAGTGTGGGAAGTTGGCATAATGGTCAAGGTGTCTACCTTAAAGACACAATGTACAGGGTTTAATTCTCACGTGGGGTGATTGGCTAGGCTTAAAATGGCCCACAAGCGTAGTTAGTCTAATACTAATCTATGAACCTATTAACTTCTGGCATGTTTTTTATGTATGACCATTTGTTCTGCCTACTTGCATTTCTTTGGCCATCATACATCTTTCCTATTGAATAAACAAAGAGATAAGATGCTGTTATGCTGTGGACAGTCATTTCTTTTCGGAAATACTTGATTTTTCTCTTTTACTTTGTACAGAGACCTTTCGGTGGGTACTGCTCTCCATAATACTTGAGTATGTTGTTGATGTTTTCTCTCTCATCTGCTGTATTCAGACATATTTTGATTCATTGTCCTTCATCTGTTTATCATTTACATTAGTTTTAGCATACAGTCTATTTCATATCTTATTCTGCATTCCTATATTTTCTTGCTCTGAAAATCAAACATTTCAGGTGA
>NC_056741.1:877562065-877572065 GCF_019279795.1 Protopterus annectens
TTATGTATGGGGACTCTCTATTTGCAGACATGGGGTGTGGCTATGGGCACCCCGTGCGCAAATAGTTACTCCAATTTGGTGCTGGCTGAGTGGGAACACAATGAATTGTTACCTAGTACATGGAAACAACATCTAGTGTACTACGGTCATTTTGTGGATGATGTCTTTATCCTTTGGAGAGGCAGCTCTACACAATTGGACCTTTTTGTTAATTTCATCAACGAGAGCACAGATTTTCTAGAGTTTGTGGTCAAACACTCTTCGGAGACCACAGAATTTCTGGATGTGAAGATCCATTTACACCCTGATAGAGGTATCAGTACAGGAATTCATAAAAAAGAAACCTGGAGAAATCATTATCTGCATAGGGGGAGTATGCACCTGGGACATATTTTTGATAACATCTTTGAGAATCAGATCTTAAGAACTTCAAGATTATGTACTGAGAATGAAGACTTTGTAGCAGAACAGAGAAATATTGAGACGTATTTAAGTAAAAGATCTTATAAAAGAAAGAATTTAAGACTGAAGCATGACCTACAGGAATTAAGGAGAGGAAAGGGACATCCCTACTTCTCTGAACCTACATTGAGTCATCATGAGAGTCTGAATTTTAAAACTCAATCACAGCAACTTAAATGCTTGTTAACATACACTGCTGACAATAAGCAAGTATGTGAAGTTATTAGGAAGTTCTGGCCAGTACTGACAACTGATGACAAAATAAAAGACATTGTAGGGGAACAGCCTAGATTCCTATATAAGAATAAGAATTTGAAACGTCTCATTTGCAACAAAGATGGTTTTGAAAGAAATAGGCCCAATTCTAACAGAAAGGGCACTTTCAAATGCCTGAGATGCAAAGCTTGCAACTCCATTGACAGCTCCAATATTTTTGTACATCCATACTCCAGGCAACAGTACAATTTCAATGTTTATGCTGATTGTACTAGTTCCCATATTATATACTTAGCGACTTGCTGCCAATGTAGTGCTTTCTATGTTGGCAAAACAGATCAACGTCTTAAGGAACGTAGACATTTAAGGGACATCAAACAGAAAGATCCCAATAATGCCTTAGCAGCCCATATAGTACAGTATCCTTCTCATCATTTTGTATTTAAGGCCATAGAGGCAGTCTGTCAGACCACAAGAGGAGGCGATGTTCATAATCGCACAGAGTTAAGGGAAACATGCTGGATAATTAATTTAAGAGCGAACAGATTACCAGGCTTGAATACTATTGTGCCATTAAAACCTGCACTTAGGAATAGAAGGAATACAATCAGCAAGCTTACTTGAATGTTGCTTCATTCATATAATGTATCCACACATATAGCCATTAGTTTTCTCATATACAATCTTATAGTAAGAAGAAGTACTGCGCCTTTAATTATAATGAAGGAAACTATACCTCTTTGCTAGCTGGCCTCCTTTTGGTTTGCAACAAGGGCGTGTCACAGATGAATGCCTGTGATGCCTTATAAATACAAAAGCTGAACAGTTCCCTTTTTTACGATCTGAGGAAGGCATATATGCCGAAAGTGCTCATCAGAAGACTGAGGACTGTTTGTTTTATGTCATATTCTCTTTTTTATTAAAGTTTTGATGTTATTATCAAGTTTTACCGCCGTGGTGGACAACAGGAGTTTTTTAGTAGTGTTTGCCTTTTCTTTTCCTCATTGTTGTCCTTCACAGTGTAAGAAAGTTTTTTACCGAAGTATATTATTATGCATTTCTTGGCATTTAGTTTTAGTCCATGGCTCTGGCAACAGTTGTTTGTCTGCATCAGCCCCTCCTGGAGAACATTTGTGTCAGTGTGAGATTCGATGACAGCTCCTAATTTGCAATCATCTGCAAATTTAGTCAGCCAGAGAACACTGACATTGGCCTTGACTTCTGAGAAGTAAATGCCAAAAAGGAGCAGTCCAAGGACTGATCCTTGAGAGACTGCACTTGTGACTGGCCTCTTTATAGAGGTGGACTCTCCAAGTCTAACTTCCTGAGTCCTGTCTGTGAGCCAATTGGCTATCCACTGGGTGACATACAGGTTTGTACCTAACCTCTTGAGTTTGTCAAAGTGGGGTATTGTGTCAAATGCCTTGGACAGGTCAAGGTAGGCAGTGTGAAGGATTTTGCCCTCATCCATTGATTTGGTGACCTTCTCAAAGAAGTCCACCAGGTTGAGTAGGGATGATCTGCCCCTGACAAAACCAAACTGGGTTAGGTCCAGTGTCTGGAGGTTTATTATATCTGTATTGATTATCCCCATGATAATTTTTTCCATGGATTTACATATAAGACTAGTAGATAGTGCAGAGGGATGACTGTTGCATTTCTTCATTCATGATGCATGAAGCCTGTTTGGAGGCTACAGTTAAATAGTAATTCCAGAGGCCCTGAAAGGTCATGTTTCATGTCATTTAAAAGGCATTCTGGGATATTGTCTAGGCTCATTGATGCAGTGTTCTTGGTCTTAGAGAGAGAGCATTAAGGACCTGTTCCCCAACGATAGTAGGGGGAGTTATATTTGATGATATTTCCTGAAGGAAGGTTAAGGGGGAGAGAGAGGGGTAAAGTTGGAGCTTAATTTATCAGCCAGGAGATTTTCTGTATCTTCTGTCTCAGTATAGGTGGCTCCATTTACAATGAGCTCTGCACACAATTGTGTATTGCCTTTGAGGTTGCAGACATAACTGAAGAATGCTTTGTGGTTGCCCTTGGCCTGGGAGGCCAAACATACCTCAAATTTGACTTTATTTGCCCTCTGAGTTGTTTGTTTAGTTTGATGAGAGTGCTTTTATCCTGCTGGGTGCTACACCTCCTAATTTTTGCCATGATTTTCTTCCTCCTGTTATACAGCCAGTTAATTTTCCTGGTGGGTACAGCTGCCTCTATACAGCTATTAACATGCTTCTACAGGGTTTCTGTGAACAGTTCTGCATAGGCAGTCTCCCATATTAGTGAGGACCAGATCCAGTATGGTTGCACCCCTGGTTGGTGTACTGACTACCTGGTCCGGGGAGTTTGTGTTTACAAAATCCAAGAATTTCTCTGCATGTACATTTGGTGTCATATAGAAATTCCACTTAATAATGGGGTAATTAAAATCACTCATGAATATGGTATTGGGTTGGATGGTTAGTGTTTCTAATAAGTTTAAATACATGTTATGGGTCATAGAGGGGTGACCTATAGCTTGCAAGGAAATGGTATTGGATTTTGCCTATGGTGATTTGAACATGGAGCAGCTCAAGTGCATTGTCTTTTTTGACCTGCCTTAAAGTATATTTATTTTTGATGTAAACAGACACACCTCCGCCTTCTATAGTTCAAGTTCTATAGCACTTATCTCTGTAAAAAGCATCACAGGTGCAAAAGAACACATAAGAAATATGTTATGTACTGTAGTTAATAAATTGTTTGATATTAAAACACTGCTGTACATTTGGGGATGAAAACTTCAGTGATGAGTGTACTTCCTATAAGAAAGTAGAGCATGTGCCCATAGCCATACAAGGAGCAATTTGTGCGCCGTAGTTAATAAACCCTTTGATACTGAAATACTGTTGCACAGTCAACACAAATGTTGTAGTACAAGTTTTAATTATTAAATTGCATGTTGCACTGTCTGATAGGTGTCTACTCAAATTAATAAAATAATAATTAGCGTTATGAATAATGTCCACCTTCACTTTACCTACACATGCCATTAATAATCATGGTTTTCTAACAAATCTGATATTGCTTACTTCCTTGCCTTGTTAGATTTAAATTACTGATATCAGGTAACTTGTTTAAATCTATACAAAATTCACCAATAACTACTTTTTCCAAAGCTTTTGTTATAAGAAAATAAGTGGTGATAAACAGATGTTTAATATAGTCATTAACAGTTGTACATTTGGCATCTCTAGAACTATACAGACATTTAATATTTAACATTCTGCAAAACTGCTTGATATATAAGTAAATCTCAGTAATTTGTCTAATAAGAAGACTTAAACATATCATCCCTTACATGGAGCTATCAGCTGTTAAGGTGTCAAGTTAACATCTGATAGACAGATGTTAACTTGACACCTTAACAGCTGATAGCTGTTAAGGTGTCAAGTTAACATCTGATAGACAGATTATCGCATTAATTATTTCTTACTTGTATGAATACCACATGTCCATTTTGAAAGTTTGGGTATCTCTAAATCATTTCTTGGGTTTTTGCTTCCTATGCCTGTATTTTTTTTTTGCCTCTGCTGCAAACTCGTCACTAGCATAGCTACCCATGCTGATTTATCAGAGCATCTGGCATTTGGTGGCAGCAAGCACTAACCCCTAAATTATGCCCCATAAACAGCAGCAATTGAGCAAATGAGATTTAATTCCCCTATTAAAAAGTATCAGTAATAGTATCAGTAGTAGCAAATGTAGGATTCTGCAGTTATTTGTTAGCTCTGGAGCATTTCTCCACGGGCCTCCGCTGAAAACAGGCTCTGTGGAACCTAGTCGGACATTCCCGGTCAACAAATGTTAAATAAATAAATAAATAGCTTGCAGGAGTCCCTTTTTTCCATATCCTAGTGCAACACAGTACCAAGAGGCTGAGGGCTAATGCATATCTTAACTCTGGTGTGCATACTGCTGAAGCAGGACCCACAGTCCTGCTCCATCTATATCTGCGACCTTCCAAATATGCATCTAAATCTAACTGCTACACACAAGCACTACTCAGTGAGGCAGTGTATCCATCCTGTTCCACCATGGACCCATGCTTTTGCACAGTGCACCTGTAGTGTTCCACCGTACTGCTGCACAGTGCACCCATCCTGTTCCACTATACTGCTGCACAGTGCACCCGTCTGGTTCCACCATGCTGCTGCACAATGCACCCATCCTGTTCCACCATGCTGCTGCACAGTGCACCCATCCTGTTCCTCTGTAGTGCTGCACAGTGCATCTGTCCTGTTCCACTGTACTGCTAAACAGTACACCTGTCTGTTCCTGTTCCACCATACTGCTGCACAGTGCACCCATCCTGTTCCACAGTGTTGCTGCACAGTGCACCCAACCTGTTCCACCATGCTGCTGCTGTATGCTGCACAGTACACGCGTCCAATTCCACCATGTTGCTACATAGTACAGCTGTCCTGTTCCACCATGCTGCTGCACAATGCACCCATCCTGTTCCACCATGCTGCTGTACAGTGCACAGGTCTTGTTCCACCATGATGCTGCACAGTGGTCACGTCCTGTTCCACCATGCTGCTGCACAATGCACCCATCCTGTTTCACCATGCAGCTGCACAGTGCATGCATCTGGTTCCACCATGCTGATGCTGCTGTAGAGTGCACAGATCCTGTTCCACTATGATGCTGCACAGTGCATAGATCCTATTCCACCATGCTACTGCATAGTGCACCTGTCCTGTTCCACCATACTGCTGCACAGTACACCCATCCTGTTTCACCATGCTGCTGCACAGTGCATGCATCCTGTTCTACCACGCTACTACTGTAGAGTGAACAGGTCCTGCTCCACCATGATGCTGAACAGTGCACTCATCCTATTCCACTGTGCTGCTGCACAGTACAGCTGTCCTGTTCCATCATGCTGCTACACAGTGCACCCATCATGTTTCACCATGCTGCTGCACAGTGCATGCATCCTGTTCTACTGTGCTGCTGCTGTACAGTGCACAGGTTCTGTTCCACCATGATGCTGCACAGTGCATGCATCCTGTTCCACCATGCTACTGCACAATGCACCCATCCTGTTTCACTGCACTGCTGCTGTACAGTGCACATGCCCTGTTCCACTTTGATGTTGCACAGTGTACCCATCCTGTTCTACCATGCTGCTATAGAGTGCACCCATCCTGTTCCACTGTCTTGATGCACAGTACATGCATCCTGTTCCACCTTGCTGCTGCTGTACAGTGCACAGGTCCTGTTCCACCATGATGCTGCACAGTGCATGTATCCCGTTCCACAGTGCTGCTGCACAGTGCACCTGCCCTGTTCCTTGATGCTGCTGCACAGTGCACCCATCCTGCTCCATCATGCTGCTACTGGTGTACAGTGCACAGATCCTGTTCCACCATGATACTGCAAAGTGGTCACATCCTGTTCCACCGTGCTGCTGCACAGTGCACCCACCCTGTTCCACCATGATGCTGCATAGTTCATGCATCCTATTCCACCATGCTGCTGCTGTAGAGTGTACAGGTCCTGTTCCACCATGATGCTGCACAGTGCACACATCCTATTCTGCCATGTTGCTGCACAGTGCAGCTGTCCTGTTCCACCATGCTGCTGCACAGTGCACCCATCCTGTTTCACTATGCTGCTGCACAGTGCATGCATCCTGTTCCACTATGCTGCTGCCATACATTGCACAGGTCCTGTTCCACCATGATACTGCACATTGCATGCATCCTATTCCACTGTGCTGCTGTACAGTGCACCTGTCCTGTTCCACCATGCTGCTGCACAGTGCACCCATCCTTTTTCACCATGCTGCTGCACAGTGCATGCATCCTGTTCCACCGTGCTGCTGCTTTGCAGTGCACAGGTCCTGTTGCACCATGATGCTGCACAGTGCATGCATCCTTTTCCACCATGATGCTGCACAGTGCACCCATCCTGTTCTGTCATGCTGCTGCACAGTGCACCAATCCTGTTTCACCATGCTGCTGCTTTGCAGTGCACAGGTCCTTTTCCACCATGATGCTGCACAGTGCACATGTCCTGTTCCACCATGCTGCTGCACAGTGCACCTGCCCTGTTCCACTGTGCTGTTGCACAGTGTACCCATCCTGTTCCACTATCCTGATGCACAGTGCATGTATCCTGTTCCACCTTGCTGCTGCTGTACAGTGCACAGGTCCTGTTCTACCATGATGTTGCACAGTGTACCTGTCCTGTTTCACCATGCTGCTACAGAGTTCACACATCCTGTTCCACCATGCTGCTACATAGTGCACCCGTCCTGTTCCATCATGCTGCTACACATTCTCCCAGTTCTGCTTGTTAACAGTGCAGCATTGGGTTAGACAGATGGCCCCCTCCCTCTGAGTTGGGAAGTCCACATCAGATATTCCTTCCCATCTCTCCTTGTTGGCTCCTCCACTCTCTGAGTCTTGGTCATTAGTCAATGCCAGATCATCTGGATCATAGTCAGGGCTTTATCCCTGTATATCACAAAACTAGCTTAAAAGCAGTCATGATGACAGTTCTTGTAACAATAATAATTCTAATTTGCACAGGTTAAATGTCTGTGTCGGCTTGATACGGGCAAGAAAGTTAACACCATTCAGATTTTCTAACCAGAGCTAATGGCATATCACTTGCAGCAAATTATTTTAATTAAAAGAAGGCAGTGGCAGAGATTCTATTTTAGCACTTAAAACATAGACACTTTCCAGCATTTATCTAGCTTGCTTGGACTGGAAAGGAGGGTTGGCTTATGATACTTATTTCTAACATTACTTTACTGAGGATAGATGGCTATAGATGTGAACAAACTGAAAACTGATTACAATGCTCACTGTGGAACAAAAAGTAACAAATTATGATGAGGCTTGGTGGGGCTGGAAGAATACTAAATTTAGTCTGTTAACACAGTAATGTTGTATGGTTCTAACTGCATAAATTACTCTTGACATATCTGTGATGGGTGTTTTTTTTTCTGCCAACAGCCTCTATAGTCACTGGAAAATGGTGGTGTGAGATGGAACCCTGCTTAGAAGGAGAAGAATGTAAAATGTTACCTGACAATTCAGGCTGGATATGCTCTTCAGGCAACAAGATCAAAACAACCAAGGTATGTTTGTGCAGTCAATCAATCAATCAATCAATCAATTAATAAATAAATACAACTCTGTGTTTCAGGGAAATATTCTTTTGAACAAAAGCAGGCTTCAGGCTATTACAGTATCAAGGGACTAGTAGAAAACTTGGTATGTTACATGGGTGAATGGTCTTATTCTGATTTAAGAAGAAATGAGTCTTTGAGATTGTACTTACACAATTTTCTGCTCACAAAATGACAGTCCTACATAGTACCAGCAGCAAAACTATTTACTGAAGAGATGAGCAACCACAGAGTAAGTGCATCTGAAGATATCTTTAATGTAAGGTACTAGGGAAAAATGAAAGAAAACAGATTTATCTGTCACTGCTTACTCTGCTGACTTGTAGCAAATTAGAAAGCCATTTAGCTATTATTTCTTACCTGCAGTTTTCCATTAGTATCCATGTCATTTTTCTAAAGTGGACAGATTTCCGAGTGGTTGAAACAAAAGCAGCTTACTCTGTCGCGTTGCTGTCTGAACCAAAAAGCTCCAGGTAAGAGGCAGATAAATGGCACTGCCACAAACCTACTATCCCTATAATGTAACATTCAAGCAGGGTCTGTGACTTTCAAGTTTGGTGACTTGAGTGGCTGGGGCACTGTCACAGGTAACAACTGGTAGCGTCAGGCAGAACAAAGTGTATTCTTTTACTCTAAAAACTCCACTGGTGGGTGAAAAGTTTTCTTCTTTGAGAAAAGGATGGAACAGTTCTGTTCATTACAAGGCAGTGTAACATCACCTGATATGTGTCATCACTTTTAGATGAAACTGACAGTTCCATCTGGAGGAGCACTTGGGAAAACAAAGTGTGCAAAACAGAACAGTCAGAGAAAGATTTAGTTGACAAAATTTCTTCGCTAAATACCCGGTGCTGTAAACCTTGGCTTGAGATAATTGTCACTGTTGAAGTGACTCCCCGACCCCATATGCAAAAATGGGAAAAGGGGGATGAGAATGGATGGATGGAGTTCTTCCAAGATTTTGCCAACCTTGAAACACACTGGACTGAGATGACAAGCACTAATGTCTCCTGTGCACTTGCTGCATTTTAAGAAGACAAAATGCACTGTGACTCCCATGTACCCCTGAGGCAATTACTCTGAGAAGGTTCAGCTATCAGCCATTGATAATCAGACCTCTGCATGCAAAGGAGAGCAGCAGTGCGCATTCCACCAGACTAGCTGAAGACAGGGTGGAAAGTCTGTTCTATACTAGAACAAGCTTAGCATTATAAGTAGGCCAATTGAGTAAAGACTTCAAATGTGCTTCATCTGGAGGCCCAACACACCACCAGGGGAGGACAGAAATTCACAAAAAAAAAAGACACTGAGAGTGAATACTACTTTGCCTGCCTGCTGACTGACTTACCATGTTTACTAATCTTCAGATTGCCCAGGACTGTGCTTCTACCAGACTCTTAAACTGAAATGAAGAGAGAATCCTATATGGTGAAAGAAGAACAACTGTGTTCTGAAAAGCAGGATCTGCAGTGGAGAGGTTTCGGTTTTGATTATGCCTCGATGACCTGGGTTTGATTAACAGCCTAAGGAAAGTCAGTGGCTAATGATAGGTCTCTCTTACTGGGTGAGGATGTTGGAGGAGCCATACTGCAAGGCCTTCACACCAGGTAAAACCTTGGATTACGGCATTGCAGTGATTGATTTGACAGAGGATAAACCCAACAAGAAGTGCTCATATACTTCAGACAGAATCATGGGTGTAAAGAACAATTCGGCTTACACTGCACACATTGTAGTGGGGCAATTCACCATGCTCTCTGGCCAACTGGAAGGGTATTAGGGGCATATAAAAATTCACCTGGCCATCCTTTTATGGATCCCTGGTTCTCCTCTCCTTGTCAACACTGGAAGTCAAGAGGAATAAATTTAACAAAAAGAGATCGGGTCTCAATGGTCCTGAAAGGACAAGATAATACAAATTATATTTAAAAATGTCTAGGTTCTAAGAATACTAAGTCTTATTTTAAAAGGAGACAAATATGCAATACCATTTGCCCTTTCCACTATTCTCCTGACTTTGTTGTTGATTTTTAATTATTTTTTGCTTGTTCATTTTATTTCCCCATGTCATTGCTAAACAAATCTTGCATGCTCTGACTACTCATGAATATTTTTTTGTTGTTTTAACCT